>NW_004444042.1:9877042-9881094 GCF_000243295.1 Trichechus manatus latirostris
GACAACGCTAGGAGCCCTAATACATGGCATAAACACAATACGAACCATATATAACAATGCATAAGCACCAGAAGAGAAACTAGATAAATGGGAGCTCCTAAAAATCAATCACTTAATGTTCATCAAAAGACTTCACCAAAAGAGTCAAAAGACAACCTACAGACTGGGAAAAAATTTTTGGCTACGACAAATCCGATCAGCATCTGATCTCTGAAATATACAAGATACAACAAAAAGAAAAATAACACAATTAAAAAATGGGCAAAGGATATGAACAGGCACTTCGCCAAAGAAGATACTCAGGCAGCTAACAGACAGATAAAGAAATGCTCACGATCATTAACCATTAGAGAAATGCAGATCAAAACTACAATGAGATATCATCTCACACCAACAAGGCTAGCATTCATCCAAAAAACACAAACAATAAATGCTGGAGAGGTTGTGGAGAGACTGAAACACTTATACACTGTCGGTGGGAATGTAAAATGTACAACAACTTTGTAAATCAATTTGGCGCTTCCTTAAAAAGGTAGAAATAGAAGTACCATACGATCCAGCTATCCCACTCCTTGAAATATATCCTAGAAAAATAAGAGCAGTCACACGAATAGATACATGCACACTCATGTTCATTGCAGCACTGTTCATAACAGCAAAAAGATGGAAAACAACCTAGGTGAACATCAACGGACGAAAGGATAAACAAATTATGGTATATCCACACAATGGAATACTATGCAACAATAAAGAACAACGATGAAGTCATGAAACATAACATGGAGGAAGCTGGAGGTCTTTATGCTGAGTGAATTTAGTCAGTCACAGAAGGACAAATATTGTATCACACCACTATTATAAAAACTCAAGAAAAGATTTAAACACAGAAAAGAATATTCTTTGCTGGTTACGAGGGTGGGGAGGGAGTGGGAGAGTTATTTACTAACCAGATAGTAGATAAGAATTATCTTAGGTGAAGGGAAGGACACCAGACAGTACAGGGTAAGTCAGCACAACTGGACTGAACCAAAGCTAATAAGTTTCCTGAATACAATCAAACACTTTGAGGGACAGAATAGGAGAGACAGGGGTCTGGCGACCATGCTTTCAGGGGGTACCTAGGTCAACTGGCATAACAAAGCTTATTAAGAAAATATTCAGCATCCTACTTTGGTGAGTGACATCTGGGGTTTTAAAAGCTTTCAAGTGGCCATCTAAGACGCATCAATTGGTCCCATCTACCTGGAGTAAAGGAGAATGAAGAACACCAAAGACATAAGGAAAGTATTAGCCCAAGAGACAGAAAGGGCCACATAAACCAGAGACTTCATCAGCCTGAGACCAGAAGAACTAGATTGTGCCCACTTACTACCAATGACCATCCTGACAGGGAACACAACAGAGAGTCCCTGATGGAGCAGGAGAAAGGTGGGGTGCAGAACTTACATTCTAGTAAGAAGACCAGACTTAATGGTCTGACTGAGACTGGAAGTACACCAGAAAGCATGGCCCCTGGATTCTCTATCAGCCCAGAACTAAAACAATTTCTGAGGCCAACAATTCAGACAGGGATTGGACTGGACTGTGGGACATAAAGTGATACTCGTGACGAGTGTGCCTCTTAGCTCAAGTAGGTACAAGAGACTAAATGGGCAGCTCTGTCCAGAGGTGAGATGGGAAGGCAGAGAGGGTTAGGAGCTGGATGAATGGACATGGGGGATCAGGTGTGGAAGGGAGGAGTGTGCTGTCACAGTATGGGGAGAGCAATTAGAGTCACATAACAATGTATGCATAAATTTTTGTATGGGGAAAAAATAAAAAAAAAAAAGGACAAGGATGTCCTTTATCAACACTCCTTTTTAACATAATGCTGGAAGTCCTAGCTAGAGCAATCAGGTAAGAAAAAGAAATAAAGGGCATCCAAACTGGTAAGGAAGAAGTAAAACTGTCTCTATCTGTGGATGATATGATACTATACATAGAGAATCCAAAGGACTCCACAAGAAAATTACTGGAACTAATAGAAAAATTTAGCAGAGTAGCAGGATGTAAGATTAACATACAAAAATCAGCTGGATTCCCATACACCAATAAAACAAATTACGAAAAAGAAAATCAGGAAAGCAATATCTTTTATAATAGCCACTAAAAAAATAAAATATTTAAGAATAAATCTAACCAGGGACGTAAAAGACCAATACAAAGAAAACTACAAAACACTACTGCAAGAAACTAAACAAAACCTATATAAATGGAAAAACATACCATGCTCATGGACTGGCAGACTCAAGATTGTGAAAATATCAACTCTACCCAAAGCAATCTACAAATAGAATACAATCCAAACCAAATACAAATGGCATTCTTTAAAAAGATGGAAAAACTAATCATTGACTTTATATGGAAAGGAAAGCGGCTCTGGATAAGTAAGGCACCATCGAATAAAAAGAATAAAGTAAGAGGATTGGTACTACCTGACCTCAGAATCTACTATACAGCTACAGTAGTCAAAACAGCCTGGTACTGGTACGACAACAGAAACACTGACCAATGGAAAAGAATTGAGAACCCCGATGTAAATCCATTCATCTACGGTCACCTGATCTTCGACAAAGGCCCAAAGGCCACTAAATGGGGAAAAGATGGTCTTTTTAACAAATGGTACTGGCAAAACTGGATGTCCATATGTAAAAAAATGAAACAGGATGCATACCTCACAACACATACAAAAACTAATTCAAAATGGATCAAAGACCTAAATATAAAACCAAAATCCATAAAAATCAAAGAAGAAAAAATAGGGTAAATGCTAGAGGCCCTAATACACGACATAAATAGGATACAAACCATAACTAACAATACACAAACACCAAAAGATAAGTTAGACAACTGGGATTTTCTAAAAATTAAACACTTACGCTTATCAAAAGACTTCACCAAGAGTAAAAAGAGTACCTACAGACTAAGGAAAATATCTTGGCTATGACAAATCCAATAAAGGTCTAATCTCTAAAATCTATTAAAAAATCCAATATCTCTACGATAAAAAAACAAATAATCTAATTAAAAATGGGTAAAGGAGAGAATTCCGGGCAACGTGGCACTACAGGTAGAAACACTATGCTATCCCTCCACAGCAAAGATCCAAAAAACTAAGCCAAACAGAGAAAACAGCAATCCTGAAACCCTAAACTTCAAAAGAAGAGATAAAGAACTCAGCCAAGCACAGAATGGAATAAGAAACTGACAGAGAACAGACAGCAAGGAGAGATACATGAAGAGGTCCCCATCAGCTAATACAGCACGGATCCACCATCTTAGACTCCTATCAGAGACTGGTGAACAGGGGGTACAAGAAAGCAGCTTCACAGAGCTTCCAACAGGAGACAGAACAAATGGTAACCAGTGATATATGCTTTCCCACCCTCCATCCTTCTTCACCCCCACTCGGCCTCCTATGCTTCCTGCGGCCACAGTCTCTTGGCCAGGAAGCATCGGCTTCACCCTGGTGTCGTTTGGATTCCACCTGCCTGCACTGGCTGGCTCCCTAAGTGCCATTGTTGGCTGCTGGTGTTGCCTTTTTCCACTTCTTTAGATTTCTTCCTTACCTCTCACCACCTCCCCCTGCTTTCTCTCAAATACCTGGCTCTGTGCGTCATCTTTGCTTCTTACTGAAAAGCTGTGAAAGGCCGCTCGAATGTGAGACTGCCTCTCAGCCTGTGCTGCCACGCTGGTGGGATCCTGAGGCTTTTGTTTGTTTGTTTTGAATTATTTGTTTGTTTCATTTCTTTTTCTTTTCGCGAATTAGGAGCCCGTTCTAGCCGGGTAGTACTGCGCGTCTTGAGACCTATCCCCTCAGTTTGCACAGACGAGCAGAGGGATCCCTGAGGTCATTTCTTTTTTCTTGTTTTTCTGTTTTGTTTTTTTCTTTTTTTGGGGGGGTTCTTGTTCTTTTTTTTTTTTTTTTTTAATTTCCTTGTTTTCTTTTCCCTTTTTGTCTTTCTTCATTACTCAGTTTCTCCTCTCTCTGTACTTCTCTTCCTGTTGCCTGA
>NW_004444042.1:9881621-9883830 GCF_000243295.1 Trichechus manatus latirostris
GTGAAAAGTATGCCCAGAGATGAGCAAAGAATAAAGAACACAAAGCCTCCCTGCTAAGACATAGCCAAATAAAACAAACAAACAAAAAAAGGACAAAACAAACAAATCTACAATCAATAAATGAGAAAAATAACTACCAAATGCCCCAAAGACAGCAGACAATATCAAAACATTTACAAAAAACAGGACAGGATGGTTCCTGTATGCATCCAAAATAAAACATCAGATGACTTCCCAGTAGAAGAAAAGGCACTAAAACTAACTGATCGGGAATTCAAATCTCTAATATTCAGAGCTATGCAAGAGTTGGAACAAAAAGCAGACAAAAATGAGGAAAAAATAGACAAATTCATGGAAAATACAGACAAAATAATGGAAGAATTCAGGAAAATGAAGACACAAAATACCAAAATAAATTCACAACTAGAAATCATACAAAAACAAAAATTAGAAATCCAAAAGGTAAACAAGATTTCAGAAATGGACAGTGTCATAGAAGGGCTGAGGAACAGGTCTGAAATGGTGGAAGACAGGATCACCGAGACTGAAGGCAAACAGATGGATACAACACTGTTTGAGGAAAAATAAGAAAAAAGAATGAAGAAAAATGAAGAAACCCTGAGAATTATGTGGGATACAATCAAAAGCAAAACTTTGTGAGTGATCGGAGGTCCAGAATAGGGGGAGAAAACAGAAAACACAGGCAAGATCATTGAAAAACTGCTGACAGAAAACTTCCCCAATATCATGAGAGATGAAAAGCTGGCCATCCAAGAAGCTCAATGAACCCTATATAGGATAAACCCCAAAAGGAAATCACAAAGGCATATCATAATCACACTCGTCAAAACCAAAGCCAAACAAAGAATCCTGAGAGCAGTTTGAGAAAAACAAAAAGTCACATACAGACGAGAAACAATAAGACTAAGCTCAGATTATTCAGCAGAAACCATGCAAGCAAGAAGGCAACAGGATGACATATATAAAACCTGGAAAGAAAAAAACTGCCAGCCAAGAATAATATGTCCCATAAAACTCTCATTCAAATACGATGGTGAAAATAGGACATTTCCAGATAATCAGAAACTAACGGGATACGTAAAAACCAAACCAAATTTACAAGAATTATTAAAGGGAGTCCTTCGATCTGAGAACAAACAACTTCAGCTCACAGGCTGAATCTAGGACACAGAATCATGCCAGCCAGATACCCATCTAGGAAATGAACTCTCAATGACTATCCTAAACCAAAAGAAATACAACAGGGAAATCAGAGCAGTTAATCTGTAAATGACAACAACATCAGAACAATAAAAGAGGGAATAAACAGTATAGCTGTAAAAGCTTCTAATGGAGAAGCAGGCAGGGCTATACCAAGTAATAATAGACTGCTTCAAACTTAGAAAGATAAGAGTAAATTTCACAGCAACCACAAAAAAGTTAACAGACCTACACATAATAATAAAGAGAAAAAACATAAAAAGTCTCAGTAAAAACAAAACCTACAAAAACAAAAGAAAGGAAAAAAAATCCACAAACAAAAGGCAGTCAGCACGAGAGTAAGAGGAACAAAGAAAACGTCAGCACGACACAAAAAAAGCACAACAAAATGACAGCAATAAACTCACACCTATCAATAATTACACCGAATGTAAATGGCCTCAATGCACCCATAAAGAGACGGAGAGCGATACAATGGATAAAAAAACAGGATCTATCAATATGGTGTCTACAAGAGACACATCTTAGAAACAGAGATGTCAACTGATTAAAAATCAAACGCTGGAAAAAATATATCAAGCAAACAACTACCAAAAAAAGAGTAGGAGTCGGAATACTAATCTCAGATAAAATAAGAGTTTAAAACAAGATCCACCATAAAAGACAAACAAGACACTATATAATGATTAAGGGGACAATCCATGATGAAGACATAACCATAATAAACATCTACCCACCCAATGACAGGGCTCCAAAATACATAAAACAAACTCTAACAGCATGAAAAGAGAAACTGACAGTTCCACAATAATAGTAGGAAACTTCAACACACCACTCTCAGTAAAGGAAAGAACATCTAAAAATAAACTCAGCAAAGATACAGAAGACCTAAAGGGCATTATCAACCAACTTGACCTCATAGACATATATAAAACACTCTACCCTACAGCTGCAAAGTACACATTCTTTTCCAACGTACATGTAACGT
>NW_004444042.1:9886872-9910706 GCF_000243295.1 Trichechus manatus latirostris
TCTGGGGTCTTAAAAGCCTGTGAGCAGCTATCTAAGATACTCCACTGGTCTCACCCCTTCGGGAGCAAGGGAGAATGAAGAGAACAGGATACGAGCAAAAGATCAGTCCAAAGGACTAACAGACCACAGCTACCAAGGCCTCCACCAGACTGAGTCCAGTACAGCTAGACGATGCCCTGCTAACACCACGACTGCTCTCACTGGCATCACAACAGAGGGTTCCGGACATAGCTGGAGAAGGATGTAGAACAAAATTCTAACACACACAAAAAAAAGACCAGATTTACTGGCCTGACAGAGACTGGAGAAACCCCGAGACTATGGCCTCCGGACACCCTTTTAGCTCAGCGGTGGTCACCTCCGAGGTTCGCCGTTCAGCCAGGGACTGGACAGCCCCATAAAACACAATGGGACTAACGAGGCACAGCAGTCCAGGGACAAGGACTAGAAGGCAGAAGGGGACAGGAAAGCCAGTGATAGGTAACCCAAGGTTGAGTAAGGACAGTGTTGACATGTAGTGGGGTTCTTAACCATTGTCATAGGGCAATATGTGTACTAACTGTTTAATGAGAAACTATTTTGTTCTATAAACCTTCACAGGATAGCAGCACAACTGGAAGAACGTAATCAATGTCAGTGAATTGTACATGTAGAAATTTACAAAATGGTGTATCTTTGGCTATGTATATTTTCACCAAAAAAAAAAAAAATCCTCCAAAGTCAAGAAGTGAGAGTGTTGACATGTCGTGGTATTGTTAATCAATGTCATAAAACAATCTGTGTACTGACTGTTTAATGAGAAACTATTTGTTCTGTAAACCTTCACCTAAAGTACAATAATAAAAAAAATTAGGAAAAAAATAGATAAATAAAAACGGGCAAAGGAAATGAACAGACACTTCACCAAAGAAGACATTCAGGCGGCTAACAGATACACAAGGAAATGCTCCTGATCACTAGCCATTAGTGAAATGCAAATTGAAACCACAATGAGATACCACCTCACCTTGACAGTATTGGCACAAATCAAAGAAACATAAAATAATAAATGTTGGAGAGGCTGCAGGGAGCTGGGAACTCTTATGCACTGCTGCTGGGAATGCAAAATGGTACAACCATTTTGGAAAACGATAAAGCACTTCCTTAAAAAGCTAGAAATAGAAATACCATACAATTCGGCTATCCCACTCCTAGGAATATATTCTAGAGAAATATGAGCCGTCAGGTGAATAGACATATGCAGCATGTTCACTGCAGCATTACTCACAATACAGAAGATGGAAACAACCTAATTGCCCATCAACAGATGAATGGATAAACAAACTATGGTACATACACACAATGGAATACTATGCAACAATAAAGAACAATGACGAATCTGTGAAACGTCTCACAACATGGATAAATCTTGAATGGCACTATGCCACAAAAGGACAAATACTGTATGAGATCGGTATTATAAAAACTCATGAAAAGGTTTACACACAGAAATAAATAATCTTTGATGGTTACTAGGGAGGAGAGGGGCAGGGAGGGACAATAGGTAAGTGGTAACTTTGGTGAAGCATAAGACAGTACACAATACTGGGGATGTCAGCACAACTTGACCAAGGCATGATCATGGAAGCTACACAGACACATCCAAACTTCCTGAAGGACTGACTGACTGGGCCGAGGGCTGGGGACCACGGTCTCTGGGAACATCTAGCTCAATTAGCATAACACAGTTTATAAAGAAAATGTTCTGCATCCTACTTCGGTGAATAGCACCTGGGGTCTTAAAAGCTTGTGACAAGCCATCTAAGATACTCCACTGGTCCCATCCTGTCTGGAGCAAGAAAGAATGAAGAAAATCAAAGACACAAAGGGAAGATTAGTCCGAAAGTTAATGGACCACAAGTAACACAGCCTCCTCCAGACTAAGTCCAGCACAACTAGATGGTGCCCAGCTACCACCACGGACTGCTCTGACAAGGATCACAATAGAGGATCCCAGACAGAGCTGGAGAAAAATGCAGAACAAATTTCTAACACACAAAAAAAGATCAGACTTACTGGTCTGACAGAGACTGGAGAAACCCTGAGAGTATGGCCTCCAGACACCCTTTTAGCTCAGTAGTGAAGTCACTCCTGAGGTTCACCCTTCAGACAAAGATCAGACAGGCACATAAAACAAAACAAGACTAAATGGGCACACCAGCTCAGGGGCAAGGACAAGAAGTCAGGAGAGGACAGGAAAGCTGATAATGGGGAACTCAAGGTCAAGAAGGGGAGTGTTTACATGTCGTGGGGTTGGCAACCAATGCCACAAAACATGTATTAACTGTTTAATGAGAAACTAATTTGCTCTGTAAACCATCTAAAGTACAATAAAAAAAATTAAAAAAATAAAGTACAATAAATAAATAAAAGGTTGAACTAGATCATCATTTCAACTCTTAAACTCTTATATGACTTCCAGTACTCACTGTCCCACTCTCTCAACTGAAACTAATCCTTTCAACATCAATGTCATTTCTCTTCTTCACTTCATTTGAGTCTTTCCTATCTTCTAACCCATGGGAAAGGGACTTTTCTGTAAAGGGCCAGATAGTAAATACATTTATGCTTTGTGGGCCATACTGTTACAACTAAACTCTGTGCAAAAGGAGTCACAGATAATGCATAAACAAATGACAACGGCTGTGTTCCAATAAAACTGTATTAATGGACGCTAAAATTTACATTTCATATAATTTTAATGTGTCACAAAATCATCTTTTATTTTGGGGTTTTTTTTTGTTTGTTTGTTTTTTAATTTTAAAAATGCAAAAGCCATTCTTAGCTCACGGGCTATACAAAAACAGGTGATGGCTGGAGTTGCCTGTAGGCCATAGTTTGGCAACGCTTGCTCTAAGGCCTTATTTTTACTATAAGATTCTTAAGGCTAGGGACCCTATCTTATTGTTATTTGTACCCCTTCACAATACCTGGCACAACAACAAGGGGGAAAAATCCTCTCATCTACAAACTAACCAGAATTATCCCATTCATCAGAATTAATCTCTCCCTTTAAGTTTTCCTTAACAATTCACTTGTGTCTCTACTGCGTAGGGTTTACCACAACCCGCCCTGCAGTCTACTCATCTGTTTCTTATCTCACTGACTACATGGCTAAGCTCCTTGAGGACAGTCCTCCTTCACAGTGCCCTGCACAAAATAAGTTCATTTGATTGTTACTCATTCACTTATTCAACATTTATTAAATAACCAAGGCTTAAGGCACTGGGCTGGAGGAAACATCACAGGTTCCTTGCCCTTAACTGAGTTTACAATCTAATGGGAGAGGCACGTGTGTGTGCATATGCATACACATGCAGACATACACACGCACACACATATAAGTGAATAATTAAAATTCCCCAGGATAAATGCTATAGGAAGGATCCAAGTGAAATGTTGAGAGAGAGCACTGAGGAAGGCCTGTATAAACTCTACCTGAAAAAAGTGGGGAAAATATGACAAAAGGTAAGATTTAACCAGGATAAAAGGATAAAAGAATGGTAAAAGAAAATTCTCTAGGCAGAAAAATTAAAAGAAAAAAAAAGTCATACCAGGAATAGAGAATAGTGGCATGCATAAAAAATAGTCTGGCACATTCAGGGAATGGCAACAAGTTCTATGTGGTTAGAGTATAAGCTACATGAGGGCAGGAATCATATCTGTCTTATCCAATGCTAAATCCCTAGCATACAGCAGAGTGCCTGGTGCACAATTTGCACTGAATAAAAACATGGGCAGTGGCTGACAGTGACCAAGAAAATGAGCAGACATATCAATCAGAGACCTGACACTACAGATAAACAATAGTCCTAAAAACACATGGAGAGGGGGAGTATAAATTGATGGGAATTTTTGGTAAAGTTATCTGTCAGTATCTATTAACACTTTAGGAAACCCTGGTGGCACAGTGGTTAAGAGCTACAGCTGCTAACCAAAAGGTCGGCAGTTCGAATCCACCAGGTGCTCCTTGGAAACTCTATAGGGCAGTTCTACTCTATCCTATAGAGTCACTATGAGTCAGAATCAACTCGACAGCAACAGGTTTGGTTTGGTTTTATTAACATTTTAAATGTATACTGTCTGTATTCATTTTGACCAAGAAATTCCACTTTTTGGTATCGACATACTTGCACACGTGTACAAAGAGATATGTTCAAGGACATTCATTTTGGTATTCTTTACAAGAGCAAAGAAAAAACTATAAATAACGTAAATGTCCATCAACAGGGGAAAGGTGAAATAAATGGCTGTACACACGGTTCATCTACCCACACTATGAAGCATTAAAAAGAAGACAGATCCACCGTCAATCACATGGAAACATTTCTAGGATATAAGCTTGAGTTTAAAAAAGCAAACTACAGAACAATAACAAAATAAAACCATGGACTGTTAATCAGGAGAGGTTTTTTTGTTTTGTTTTGTTTTGTTTTGTTTTTAAAGATAACTTGGTGGGAGATTGAGTAAAAGGACGACAGGTCAGAGGTAAAAATTTTAGTTAAGAAATTGCTGAAATAGTCAATAAATAAATTGGGTTTGAACTTAAAGAATATAACATTAGAGATTACAAAGTAGTATGGATATGAAAAGGAGTCCTGGTTGCTATTAAGCTCTCGGCTGCTACCCGAAAGGTCGGCAGTTCAAACCCACCAGCGGGAGAAAAAATGTGGCAACTGCTTCTGTAAAGATTGTTGTTGTGTGCCATCAAGTTGATTCGGACTCACAGCCTAGAAAACCCTATGGGACAGTTCTACTCTGTCCTGTAGGTTCACTATGAGTTAGAATTGAATCGACAGCACACAACAACAGCATAGATTTGAAAGACAGTTTTGGAGACGGGACAAGCAGTGTTTGGTAACTATTAGATACAGGAAGTATGGAGTTAAGAAGTGGGAAGAGTCAGATAATTCCAAATTTTAAAGTTTGAGAAAATACGTAAGTAGTGCCACCATTAACCATGGTAAGACTAGAAGAGGTAAGAAAGATGAAGATAGAAGAGATTTTGAGAAAAAGACACTCGATATTGGTTTAAGTTATGTTTCTACCGGATATCCACATGCAATGTTCTAGTAGGCGTGTGAAAGCTTAGGAGGAGAACAGGTGTTCAACAAATGTTTGTTGGAAACATTTATACCCTTAGCAATTATACTGTGGTATATAAGGTAATTAACATTAGGCAAGCATTGGGTTCCCTAGAGGGCCATCCACGGAAACACGGCTTATCTGCAACCCCACCATAGTTCTTGGTGGCCATTCCTCAGAGCCCTGTTGCTATCAACAACTTCAATCCTGCAGAACAGCAGCAGTGCCAGTCAAGATCTGGGAAAGACCAAAGGAGTCTATCATCATCAAAGGTATTTCATGATTTCCATCACTATAAAGAATCTTCTAGTGTTAAAGCTGTGATCAAGTCATATAGTTGAATAGTGCATAAGAATGGGATGACAGAACGACAATCATTCAGATCAGCTTATCTTCTGATGATGATGATGATGTTGTTGCTATGTGCCGTCAAGTCGATTCTGACTCACAGCAATCCTACAGGACAGAGTGGAACTTCCCCATAGGGTTTCCTCTGATGATACTAGTTCCTCATATACCCAGAAAATAGAGGTTAATGATGTCAAAACATAACTGTAGATATTTATCAACTCTTCACAACACAGAACAAGAAAATAATATAACTGGCAAAGAATCAGCAAATGCAAACTAATTTAATTTTTTAAAGCCTTAGTATTAAGATATGAAGACATTCCTCACTGGCACTTGTAAAATTATATTCAGTAAGAATATATTTTCTTGGTAATTGCTACAGTAAGAAATAATGGGAGTCCTGGAATACAAAAATGAAATTTAAGGGGTCTATTTTCATATTCTCTTACTCCAAAGACAAAATGATACTGTATCAGATAGGTCCTGGCAAGCTTTTTTAGTAGGCAACTAGGGTCACAGAAATTAGGTCTCTGGGCTTCATCCCAAGGTCCTTCACCAGCCCTAGGTTACTACAAACAATCTAGGCTCAGTCCCCAGGGATGACGCACCTCAGGACACTGCCAGCTCACTGCATTATTGGGCTCTGTGGGGTAAGATATCTTTTATCTCCCTGGAAAAAAGGATGAGGCAGCCCTTGGGGCCTTAAAAAAGCACAAACCCCAGGCTGGGCCCTGATGCAATACTACAACCCTTGGGAAGCACAGAATCTAAGGGCTGAAGGGAACCCTAGAGATCAAGTCCAGCATTTTCCCTTTACAAGCAGAGGCCCCCAAGTGAAATGGCGAGCCTAAGCTCGAGACTAGGAACCCAAGTCTTCTGATTCAGTATTCAGTCTTCCTTCAAGCCTTGATTCTCAGTGTCCATAGGCAGAGGATCACTTAACACACAATAATTCAATGGTATCCCAAGAGCTTTCTTTTCACAATCTATGTTCTTGGCAGAATCTATCCTGGATATATGGTGCAGTTCATAACAGACTAAAATTATATAGCTAGGTCATGATCACAGATGAACACTGCGATAGAGATGGCGTAAGAACTTAATATAATTATTGTAGACCATATCTTTTTGCTTACAGTAATACATTTTTTGTCAACATACACCTGCATATACAAGTAAATACTTAGGCTTCTATTTATTTCAACTTAATCTGGAAATGTAAGAACTATAAATGGTCACCTATGAAGCCACTAACTTATGCAACTCCTGGCAAATATTTCACCAATTTGTGCCTCCATTTCTTTATCTAGAAAAACAGACACAACACTAACACACTTACAAAATAACGTGTGTGTGTGCGTGCGCGCGCATATCTCAAGCTCTTACTTAACAAAACAGCAGAGCTTTGGTAAAATTTCTACAAGAAAAGCATCCCTTCTTTCATATTTGTTATAAAATTGGAAATGCATTCCTCGAGGAAAAAAAAGCACTTTGACCAATGGATGCATACACAATGACAGTAAAGAATAGCATAAATCTTTTTTAAAGTATAGTATTAAAGGAAAAACAAACTTTCATAAACCTTAATAGTACAAAACATTCAAGAAGCTACTGTCAAATAACGATGAGTAAATTAACCAGCTTTTCCCCTCATGCTCATTCCAATCCCAATCTAATGCTCTGGGTTTTAGCTGATACCCAAAAGACATCAAATAGTACTCAATAAACCTAACCATTATTAGACAATAAACAGCTACTAGAACTTATGGGAGCTTAGTAACCCAGTATCCTTGGTGATAATGAACTCTTTCAGGCCCCAAATCACTCCAAGCAAGTAAGACACTCTAGTGAATGTAACATGATAGCAAATTCTGTTTGCAAATTTTAGTCCGCAAATTCTGTGAATTTGGGGCGTACTACTTGTTAGACCAGTGAGTTTCAAACTTTCCAAAAGACCCACAGAAATATATTTTATAAAACAATCTACTACATATAGAAACACAAAGATATAAAAGTTTCAAAATAATACCGAATCTTATTATCTGTGACGTACTCATATTTCTTTCCCACTTACTCCTTTTCATAAAAAATTATTTTATTATAGCAAAAATACACATAACAAAATATTTGCCAAGTGAACATTTCTTGTGTACAATTCAGTGACACTCATTATCTTCCTTTTTTTTAAAAAAAAATGCTTGACCCACTAAACTGATTCTGTGTCCGTCTAAAAGAATCATGACCTTCAGTTTCAAAACCAGTGTCTTAGAGTGATTTCACTCCTGTCTTCTGGAAATTTAGACTGTGGATGTGCAATGCAGTGAAAGGAAATGACACCACTGTTATTTTCCATTCCATCCACTCTCAGTGCTTTTTATACCTATGATTTATTCTTTTAACATTTCTGTTAGGCCAGCATTATGATCCGATAAAGTAACCAAGCCCAGGAGACCCAGCATTCTATTCTGTCCAGTTACGAGTTACTTTCCAGTCACTCCTAGCTCTCCCCAGTATGTTGAACTCTTTCAGTCCCCATATCACTTCAGGAGAGCAAAAGATTCTGCAGGCAAACTTACCATAGTGGCCTTACCCACACTGTACTCCCCCACCCCTTACACCAAAGAAAATCCTTCTTTGAGAACGGGTGCTGCTCTGGACCAAGTACCAATCAGACAGTGATTTTTTTTCCAATAAATTTCTTAATTACCAATGTATGCTAGAAGAAACATTCTAAAAGTGAATGTGTCTAAAAGACAAAAGCTACCTGGCAGATATTTCCAGACCCGTACTAGAGGATGCTTCCTTCCTTGGAAGCAAATACTAACAACCCTTTCTCTGTTATTCAACAGATAGCTAACAATCTGTATTTGTTTTATTCAAGAGCAATGGTGTCTGTGCTCAGGCAACCCCTTAAAAGCTACATCGCATGCCAACCTAAGAAGATACCTGCCCTGCCACACTGTCACTGCTCTCGACATGCCGACAGCTATGAGAGTTTTTTCACTCATTCAGAAGTGACTTTCTGCCTGGCAACTCTGGGCATGGCACTATTTTACAGGAATCAGAGCATACCCATTTGTTTCACTTGAAACTTTCTCTTCCCTTTAAAACTCAAAGATTAGGTGACCACTTTGACCACAGAGGGAACAGAACTAATTTAGGAGAAGGAGGCCCAAAGGTGCTGTGACAACCTGCACAGAAAAGGATGAAGCACTTAAAAACCATTAACTTATCTGTAGAGAATATATGGTGATATTTACACAACTTACAGTTTTAAAAGGCTTTCACAGTATTTTATTTGTACTTTATAACCTTATGAAGCTCTTAGGTTAAGAGCGAACAGTTTCACCTTATAGACAGCAGAACCTTAGCCAAGAAAGTTTAAGAGACTCTATGTCACACTTACAGTAAGTGGTGGAGCCAGAATTAACATCCATGGCTCAACTCAAATCAGGACACGTGAATTCACTCAGAACCCATGAATTCAACTCAGAGTTGGATTCCAAGAAACACTGTAACCATTCCTCTGGGCTTCAAAACATGAATACCTAAACATTAACTAGAATGAGCCTGCGTTGCACAAAAGGTTTGCAATCGGCTGCTAACATAAAGGTTGACAGTTTGAACCCACCCGGCGGCTCCATCGAAGAAAGGCCTGGAGAACTGCTTCCATAAGATTACACCCAAGAAAACCCTATGGACCAGTTCCGCTCTAACACACACGATCACCATGAGTTGGGGGCTGACCTGAAGGAACTCAGAGACCACCTCGTTCGACTGCATTTCAGTGATGGAGAAATTGAGGTTCAAAGACTAATAATAATATGTGACTTTCTTGGGGTCAAACAAGAGGCTGAGTTCCAATTAGAATCTGACTTCTTAACCAATACACTTTCCATTCAACCAGCAGGGTGCATCAACATCATCCAAGAAACTTCTTCCGAATACCCAACCCAATGTTCAGTAAGAATAGGGTGGAGCCCTGGAAAGTGTATCTGAAACACCACCTTGTGATAGGCATCTCTGGTTAAGAACCACTTCTCTATAATGTGCTCCCTTCCCTCCCGTTCTTTTATAGAAGAGCCAACCAACAGCTGACTGGACATACTACTGAGACCCAATCATCAAGCTTAGTGGCTATCCATCAATCAGGAGAAAAAAAAGGCTTTCACCAACCTTCTTGGGAAGTATTAAGGTCAGGGCCTAGTCATGCCAATCCAGATCTATCAGGACTGTGACACAAGGCCAATATTTATTCTCTGGCCAGTTACTAATAAGATCAAAATCTTCCAGCTAGCATTCCCAGAGAAGAATGGGTTTGTTTTCCTTTCCCTTCCATTTTCTTCACCTCTAATACAACTGCACAATTCAAAACCAGTAGTTTGCCAGAAGAGCCAGAAATTTGAGCTTTAAAGCAGGAATACATTACTGAAGAAAAGGAAAACCTGTTTTAGCCAGTTCACCCACTACCTTAAATGTCTTAAGATTAAATGGTACTCTAAGGACGGAGACTCAGGTTAGAGAGTAAGGTTAAAATACAGAAAAGACCCAAACTGCGTGTTTATTCTTATAACACGGAAAACAAAGCTAATTGAATCTTATTTATATCACATTCTATAGAACTTCAAACTGTAAACAGATAAGAAAACACTATTGTCTTTGGAGCCTCAAAAGTCATTAAAGTTTTCAGCAAAAACAGAACACAAGCCCAAAGGGAAAATTCCCTTGGGTCATTAAAGAAGTAAGAATTGAGCAACAGACCCAAACAGCCATTCCAAGCAACTACAAGTGATAATGATACAGCAATGTCTGAAGACACTGACTCATCGTTTGTTAGGAGATAAAGAACCACATATTTCCCCCAAAATCCCACCACGTGAGTCAAGAAACCCAGTACCTGGGAAGTTCATCTCAAAAGGCTTACAAGTCTCACAGTGACACAAAGGAAGCCTGGCCTCATAAAAGGGACAGACATGCAATGATCCCAAGTCAGTAAGAAGCACTCCTGGAAACACAAAGCTTCTAAGCTTATCAAAGCTGATGGCACTAAACACTGTCAGATGGTCATTTTATTTATTTACTCATGGTCAGGACAAGGCCTCAAGTGAAGACAGACACTGTTTCTGTCAACTAGCAATTCTACACACCTCTCTTCTAAAATACATCAAAACGAAAATGAAAAAACAAAAAAACTCATTGTCATCAAATCGATTCCAACTCATGGCAACCCCATGTGTTAAGAGTAGAACTGCTCCAAAAGGTTTTCTTGGCTGTAATCTTTATGGAAGCAGATTGCCAGGCCTTCTGTGGTGCTGCTCGAGGGGTTCGAACCACCAACCTTTTAGATTAGCAGCTGGGAGTAAAACTAGTAGAGACAGCTAAAAATGCATAAAACTAAGTTCAATACACAAAGGAACACGTTAAGGGAGGCAGAGATAAGAGTAATTAAGTGTTTAGTCAGTAAATATACTCTCAGCCTAAGGCAAGCAGGTAAAATGTAGGGAAAGGAGTACTATGCAAACTTGCAGATGGTATCAAATACACTATGAACTCCCAGAGTACGCTTAACCAAAAACCAGTTGCCGATGAGTCGATTCCAACTCATGGTGACCCCATGTGTTGCAGAGTACAACAGTGCTCAATAGGGTTTTCAAGGCTGTGACCTTTCAGAAAGATTACCAAGTTCTTCTGAGGTGCCTCTGGGTGGGCTCGAACCACCAGCCTTTTGGTTAGTAGTCCAGGGTTTAATGGTTTGTGCCACCTAGACTGTCAGGCTAGCTAAATGACCTACTGTGTGCATGCAGAGTTACCTTTCAAAGTACAAAAGAAGAACACTGGTATTAGTTACTCATTATCCTTTGGAGACTAGAAATGAGAATTCATTGGATAACTGGCAATTCCTTGGATAACAGGCAAGAAGGAGAAAGTTGGGACCTCCCTAAGCATACCACAATTGAGGAAGAAGTTATCTGTGCTTCTCCCTTCTCAGTATCTTACTGATAGGATTTCCTATTTTTGTCACTGAGATTACTGAAGGCTAAGACTTTCCAAATGTATAACCATTTGTAGAAATCCCCTCCCTGCAATAATCATGCTGCTATTAGAAATGAGAAATACTGAATATATGCTGAGAAGTATAACCTAAGAAAGTTGCAAAGGCTACTTCTCTGGAAATTTATAACACATAATTCTGTTCAAAATACCCTCTGAAAAGTCTGCCTTCAAAATCCAGTGACTACGGAGCTACTTTTTAAAACTGAAGTAAGCAGCTGAAGGAATCTAAATTTAAAACTAAAATTTGGACTTTTTTGATAAACCGTTAGAAGTGCAGACAAAAATGTGTGCTTCCAATGGAAAACTGTCTAGGACATCCCTCTGGGTTATCTGACTCTGATTCTATTGGAATTATTTTACAACTCTGAAGGCTACAGATAATTGACAGCAATGCAAAATAAACTTCTACCTGCAAACATGCAAATTCTGTCCTGTCTGGTAGGCAGAGGTTCAACTGACTTCCTCCCCCACTATGGAAGAAACTAGTTTTACCTCCACTTGCATATTCATTTCAATATTTCTGATCTATAAACGTGTCTATTCTTTGGACTTCACCTTTGATCCGATTAAAAAATCTGCCTGGTTTCCTTACTATGAGTAAAATAAAATCTTTAACATGCGCTCTTTTTATGTTTGTATGAGAGCTATGATTTTACCTTTTTTTGAAAATTATCTTTTACAAAAGCTAGAGATCTTCTCACCTCCCCACACGCAAAACTGCTTGTGAATATAAAATCTTACAAATAATTACTAATGGTTCAGAGTGTTACCGCAATAACGCGGATTGGAGCCGCCTGCCGCTATAGCCAATTCTGAGACGGGGTGAGGTGAGCAGCAAGATGTTTATAATATATCGACATATAGGAGATGGAGGGGAATAGATTCCTCCAAAAAACCCATCTCCCCCACTGGAGATCGGCTGAAGTCTTTTATAGGGACAGGATTATGGATCTTTTGTGATAGTTTCCCCTTGAGGTGATGATGTCTTAGATGAGTTAACCTCCTACTGGTATTCTTAGAGGTTATCTGGTGACATCTTTGGGGATTATCTGACATCCTAATTTTTCTTGTCATGAGATGGGCGCTTTGTTTGGTTTTTGATTCTTAGATCATTATCACTTGTTTTCCACCCCCCAGGGAGGAACATCGGTTAATCTCAAACCTTTTTGTAGAGACTGGAACGGGAGGAAAAAACCACGAGACAATGTGGCGGTTAGCAATGGGGAGTAAATAATAGTGAGCCGGGCCTATGCAGCCTCTTCCAAGAGTATCCTGAAGGCCAATTATTGGGGTCCATATCCCCCAAGTTAATAATCCCTGCTCTAAAATGAATCATAGACATAGCCTCAGTGTTACAAACTGTCCTATTAAATACATAGTAATCCCAAGGCCCTTATGTGATCTTAGGTAACTACAAAATAGAAACTCTATTGGATATATCCATTACTTAAAATTCTCCAAAAAGTCTTATGACTGCAGTAAAAAAGAATGAAATAGTGATTCATGCTACAATATGGATGAACCTTGAAAATATTATTCTGGGTAAAAGAAGTCAGTCAAAAAAGACCACATATTGTATGGTTCCACTTACATGAAATGTCCAGAACAGACAGACGTATTGAGAGACAAAGTAGATTAGTGGTTGCCTAGGGCTGTGGTGGGGGGCGGGGCGGTGGGGATGAGGAAGTGACTGCTAAAAAATAGGGGATTTCTTTTGAAAATGTCCTAAAATTGATGTGGTGATAGTTGCACAACTCTGAATATTCTAAAAAATATTAAGTTGTACACTTAAATAAAATGTCTTATGACCCAGCAATTCCATTTATGTTCACCAAATGTTCTCTCAGCTAACACCAACCATCTAATAGTCTTCGGATTCACAAGACCAACTACCTAAGATTCTTTGGATTCGTGGGTTTTCTTAAAAAGGAGGTCTTTCTGAAAAAGTTAACAAATGGGCCAAAGACAGAAGAAACTTCACAATTCCAGAAATAGAGAGCAAAGCTCTGTACTCCAAATGAAAGCAAGCTTAAGTATCTATGAATAACTCAAGAAATTTATAGGGCAATTTTGTATAAACTAGCCAAAGAAGGTGGTTATTGTCTAAAGACGTATTTTTTTCAAAGGTTATCTTAGTCATCTAGTGCTGCTGTAACAGAAATATCACAAGTGGATGGCTTTAACAAAGAAAAATTTATTCTCTCACAGTCTAGTAGGTTATAAGTCCAAATTCAGGCTATCAGCTCCAGGGGAAGGCTTTCTCTCTCTATTGGCTCTGGAGGAAGGCCCTTGTCATCAATCTTCCCCTGGTTGAGGACCTTCTCAGGTGCAGGGACACCAGGTCCAAAGGACGCACTCTGCTCCAGATGCTGCTTTCTTAGTGGTATGAGGTCTCCTCCTCTCTGCTGGCTTCCCTTTCCTTTTATCTCTTGTAGGATAAAAGGTGGTGCAGGCCACCCCAGGGAAACTCCCTTTACACTCGATCAGGGATGTGACCTGAGCAAGGTGTTACATCCCACCCTAATCCTCTTTAATATAATCTAATCTTGCCTCGTTAACCACAGGCAGAGATTAGGATTTACAACACATAGGAAAATTATATCAATCACAAAGGGGAAGACAACCACACAATACTGGGAATCATGGCCTAACCAAGTTGACACATATTTTTGGAGAACAAAATTCAATCCATGACAAAGGGCCTATAAACAGAATTACTACCTACTAAAATGATGAAACTTTTTTAAAACATTATTTTTTCTTTGGCAGTTCACAAGCACATACCCAGGCTGTCTGAAAAGGACACTGACACCTCCTCACTGCTGTGGGCCTCTTGAGAGTCATGGTCACAGCAGTCTACAAAAAGACAACTGTGCTAGAGGAGAAAGTCTGGACTAGTAATCAAAAGCTTCAGTTATACTTGAATTATACTATAATTGTTGAGTTATAGTATAATTCAGCAAACAGTTGTAAATATTAAATGAGGTAAGTAATAAGAAAATGACTGCATATAATAAATACTGAGTAAATATCTGATGAATCTAAATTCTCTGAGAAACATTTTCCGTTTGCCTTCAGGAAGTGGCAAAAGGAAGCAACTTTCAGAGTCCCAAGCAAAGACCCAAGCTAGGAGAGGCTCTAAGTAGTTTGATTTCCATGTCTACACTGTATTTCCTTAAAATGGTGGTAATAAAACACAAGTTAATAGTGAGCTGCTCCTCATTTTGTAGGACAAATGTTAAGTCAACTCTTAGCCTTCAGCAATCTCCAAATTCAATCAGAAAGGTGTAAGTGCCCCCTTACCTACCTATAAAAGTGGATTAAATCAGTTCCCTGAAAATGTTTACAGATTATATACCTGATTTCAGTCATCCTGACAGACTGCTATTGACTGCTGTCATCATGGTCTTGGGAAAGCACTTGAAATCTTAAGGCGACTGTGTCCTGGCTGCAAAAAAGCTAGACAAGGAACAGGTCCTCCACAGCATTCTCATCTTTGCCCAAGATTTTCTCCTACTATAATTTGAAAACAGAACTTTTTATTTGCCTCAATTGTCTCATAGTCTCAATCTATTCCTTTGTAGACCCATCTGTCAAAAAGGCTTTTCAAAGACTGAATTTAAATACTTTCAGAAAAAGCCTCCAGAGAATATGGTCTCCCCAACAGTGAGTATAAATAAACCACAACAGGAACGTTGACTCCAAAGAGTTCCAGAGGATTATGATTTTAACTTTGGAATTAACTACTACAAACAGCATTTTACAAATCTAAGCTCTGCCCTTAATGTGGTCTTTTTAATACTCAAAAAGAACCAAGGTTGCTCTGCTCCCACAAAATGTTTACTAATATTTATACTGGATAAACAAGAATGCAATAGGTTTTTACTCTCCAGAGAAATTACACAAACGGGCATTTCACATTTAAAAAGTGCCTAGACTACTTCAAGAAACAGTTCTTGGAGCTATCTCTAATGTTGAGCATGTAGACTATAGAAGTTTAAGTTATGTGGCCCAAAGCTAAATCCAAAAGTTCTATATTAACAAAACCCTACAGAAGTATAAATTGGTACGTCAACTTTGGAAATCGGGTTGGCATTTGAACTTATGACCCAGCAATTTCATTTATGTTCACCAAAAGACAAGTTCAAGAATGTAGCAGCATCATGCATAACAGTCAAACACTAGAAAGATAAATATTGATCAACTATGTTGTTGCTGTTACGACTTGCTGTCAAGTTGATTCCGACTCATGGTGATCCCATGTGTGCAGAGTAGAACTGCTCTACAGGGTTTTCAAGGCTATAACCTTTTAGAAGCAGATTGCCAGGTCTATTTTCTGAGGTGCCTCTGGGTCAGTTTGAACCACCAACCTTTCAACTAGTAGTTGAGCACTTAAATGTTTGCACCACCCAGGACTCTTGATCAACTATAGAATGACTAAATAAATTTCAATATTTTTATACACAGTAACGCTATATAAAGGAGCCCTGGGGGCGCAATGGTTAAGCACTTAGCTCTTAACCAAAAGGTAGGCGGTTCAAACTCATCAACTGCCCCACAGGAGAAGAGACCTGGCAATCTACTCCCATAAAAGTTACAGCCTAGGAAATCCCACGGGGCAGTTCTACTCTGTCCTGTAGGGTCCCTATGAATACAGCACCTAGTAACAACGAAACAAACAATGAGAGGAAGAAAAAAAATCTATTGCTACCTAACAGCCTGACTGAATCTCACATACAGACTGCTGAGCAAAAAAAAAAAAAATTTATTACACAGCAGACATACACTAAAGGGAATCCAGGCAGATGAAAATGATCCAAGACAAAGAAATTAAAAAAAAAAAAAAAAGAGAATATACTCTATGATTCCACTTATATAAAGTTTTTGAACATCAGCAAAATTAATCTATGGTAAAAATATTAAATGGGAAGGGACAGGAGGAACTGCTGGGGTGCTGGAATTTTTTTTACCTTACTCTGGGTGGTTACAGTGCACACATATGTAAATATTCACTCTACAATTAAGATGAGTGCCCCTTACTTTATAGAAGTTACTCCTCAAAAAGAAAAATGAATACTGGACACTTATTCAAAAGTCATTTATTCACTTCAAGGGTCAGCACCATGCAAAAATGAAAATGTGCCAGAAGAACGGGCTAACAGGACTGATCTGCAGTTTCTACTTATACAATAGACCATTCATTCATCAAACATGTACACTTTGCCTGTTTCATAATAAAAAGCTGATATAGCCATATTATATTAAGGCAAAAACCATTATTAGATAAAAAGCTCTATTTATTAGGTAAGATATAACAATGCCAAGTCTGCATGCACCTAGTAACAAAATCTCAGACAATGAAATCTAAGAGAACTACAAGGAAAGATAGACAAATAAGAGCTAAAGCATAAGACTTGAAGCCAAACCAAACCAAATCCGTTGCTGTCAAGTCAATTCCTATGGCAACTACTCCTCTCCTATAGTGATCTTATAGGAAAGAACAGAACTGCCCCATATGGTTTCCAAGAAGCAGCTAGTGGATAAGAATTGCCGATCTTTTGGTCAGCAGCCAAGATCTTAACCACTGTGCCACCAGGGCTCCAAAAAACTTGAAGAGGCACCCGCAAAACAGGAAACCCAAATGGTCAATAAACATTTAAAAGGGCACTCAACTTCATTAGTAATCAGGGAAATGCATATTGAAGCCACAGTTAGATTTACACACTACTCTGGCAAAAAGCGACAAGCCTTATAAATATGAGGTTTGTCAAGTTGTATAGGAACACTAACTCTCATGTACTGTTGATGGGAGCATAACTGCATCAGTCTCTTTATTTGGCATTATTTAGTGAGGTTAAAAATGTACACCCTGTACATCCAGCAATTCCACTCCTAGGTATAAATTCTATAAAAATTCTTGCACTTGTGATCATTTGTCATATACACAAAAGTTCATTAACGGTAATGTTCTAAAAAAACCCCAAATTGGAAACAACCCAAATGTCCACCATCAGTTCAACGGATAAACAGTGGTTCAGTCATACAATTAAATTCTACACAGCCATGAAAACAAATGAACTGAGCTACACATAACAAATACTGAGTAATACAGAAAATCATCAAAAAAACACATATAGTATTTATAAATGGTATAAATTCATTTACACGAAGTTCAAAAGCAAACAAAGTTAAACTCAGGGATGCATACGTAGATAGTAACACTATTTTAAAAAAAAAAAAAAAAGGTAAAGGAATAATAATTCCAAAAATCAAGACAGCAGTTATCCCTAAAGGGAAGGAGACATAATCAAGATGGCAGGTACATGGAGTAGAGGTCAAATGTCCCATTTCTTAACCTGACTGATAGACATATCACTGTTTTATTATTAGTCTTTGAAACGTAGATATACGTTTTATACATGCTTCTGAATGTATAACAAATTTCACACAAAAACATCTTTAAAATGGTTGCTTCTGCTTCCCTTTTTCCACCTACTGAATGAAACATGACATAATAACCGCAGCTCAAAGTAGCTACACTGGTCCAGGAGCGGGGCACTAAGGATGATGGGACTGCAAGGCAGAATAGCCTGGAAACTTAGTGATCAAGGCGTTGGCATATCACGCAGGAACTGACTACCTCCAAATTTCTTTTACTTTAGGGAAATATTATTTCTACCTTTTTAAAATCTCTTTTATATTTTTCTGTCATATACAGACAAACCTAATCCTAACTGATGCATTCAGTGATTGGGACAACGAAAAACTCTCCAACAATTAAAGCTGTCCAACAATCAAAAGGACTCCCTGAGAAAGTATCTACACTCACTACTGGGAGAGTATTGTGGAAGGAATCCCTACATAGTAAGGGAAGTTGAAGTACACGATTTCTAAAGGCCTTTCAGGCAATTAAGATTCTAAGGCCTGTGCTAGCAGAAACTCAAATCTAGAGGCGTTCAGAGCAAGCTTTCAATTAGAGGTTAATCCACACGGCTCTTGGGTAAACAAGGAGGGATTCAAGGAGAAGTGGTTGTTCTCAGAAAATATGTGCCAAGAATATTCCCAAAAACATGATGAAAATGTTCTTAAAATTGTTTGTACAGACTATTCTCAGAAAATGTATGCTGGAAAACAGATTAACTGATATGAGAAGTTGTTCATGAAATGTTTGCAGTTTGAACTCATATATAAAAACTCTGTCTTTTCTTTTGCTCGGTGGAGCACTTCGTAATTTTGCTTAGTGCTGCCCAATTCAAATGTTATTCCTCAATAAAACTCCTTTCTTTTACTAACAGAGTACAAGAATTTTTCTTCTGGTAATTTTGGTCTCAGAAATGGGATTTCGAGGGTGCACTTCCTTCAGCAACCCCGACGTATCGACGACTCGGGCTTTGGTACTGGCTGAGCTGTTTGGGCTCTCTGCCTGCACAAACTCTCAGGAGTCATCTCAAGGTAAATAACCTCTCGAATCTGAGCTCCACTCTCTTTGCATTCATACCTCTTCGAGTTTAGTTAGGAATTTGTTTTGTTTGCTGTTCTTGCAAGAAATACTTTCACTATCTTTTGAGAGGATGGGAAATGTCAGATCGAGGGTTAAATCAGAGCCACCCTCTAGGACGCCAGCCCACTATATGAACAAGCACTTTGATCCTTTAATGTGCACATTCTTGTCTGTTTAGAAAATCAGTGGCCACTTCAAGATTCTTTTGACTTTTTTAAATTAGTTTTTCTGCGCAGTAGATTAGAAAAAGAGGGCTCCCAATCAAAAAACCTCAATGGGATGCCTATTTTGATTAGTATCTAGAGGCCTCCAAGAGACACCAGAACAGTAAAATTGCTTGCCTGCAGGATACTGTTTCTAAATTAACTAAACAAAATAAGGAGCTGCAATGTCAAAACCCTGCTCCTACTCCATCTGCCCCTTTGCCAGCCAAATCTCCTTTGTACCCTCCTTTGTCCTCCTATTCCTCTGATAACACTCTACCTGAACTTCCTTTCTTTCCTAAGAAAACAACTGAGAAACCCCTATTCGAAGTGCCCTTTAAAATCCACCCCAGTATGGATGCTGAGGATATTCCCCAGATTACTTCTACCTCTTGGACATGCTCAGACTTGAGTAGCATTATGAAAGATTTCCCAAAATTTCAAAAGGAATTTTACAAATTTGCTAAGGAATTTAAGATCCCTGTTGAAGCTTACCAACCTGGACTCTGTGATTTATATCAACTAGTCCATATGATAACGGGACCAGGGGAAGCTTAGCTGTGGTTGGAGCAGGCTGAACGGCAAGATCCTAAAGATAATTTAGCTTTAAATACAGATAAAACAGCTGCTCAGCTGCTAGAAGAATCTTGAGTCATGAGTAAAAGATTATTTGAGGCCATTCCAAAGGCCTTTTTTTCCCCACCGATTGACTGGGACAAAAATTCATTCTTATAAACAGAATAAGGACGAGAGCATATATGATTATCAAACCCGATTACTTCAAAAGATTTCTGAACACTCTGTCCTTACCTTATGTGCTCCAGGCGTGACCAGGGCTTTTAATGCTGTTTCTATATCTGGCCTGAAACCTGAAATTTCAGCCTTTAAACAACATCAACTCAACTGAGAAACAGCTCCTATCATAGAATTAACAAATTTGACTTAAAAACTTCCCCAAATTCTTGAGGCCAAAAGGGTCTCTGAGGCTAATAAATTGATAGCTCTCCAGTTACAACAGTTACAGTCCCCAAATCAAAAGAATACTAAACACCCATAATGGCCCTAAGGCTGGCATCTGCCACTACTGCAAAAAACCTGACCATTGGAAAAACTGAATGTTATAAATTAAAAAATAAATGCAGAGCTCCTCAATAAAACAACCTTCAGCCAGATATGGAATGAAGGGGCTCCAGAGATATAACAGGGACTTTTCCTATGGTGGCTCTTAATCAGCTAGAAGAAACTACATTACTTACTAATGGAGAACCTTGTCAATTTTTAATTGACAATGGAGCCACTCTGTCTGCTACTAACTCTACCTGTTTACAAAAGCCCCTGCCCCGGAGTACTAGAACCTCAAAAGTAGTGGCGATCATCAATCAAGAACAAATGTTGATTCATTCCCAATCCATTCCAATATCTCTTGGTCCTACTAAAGACTTGCATCCTTCTTACTCAGTTTTATACCCCTATAAATTTATTAAGGAGAGATATTTTATTTAAATAGAATCGTCATTTACAAGTAACTGAAAAAAGGGAAATATTACTAAGTCTGTATGATGTTCCTAAACGAACAGAAACAGGTCCTAAACTAGAACACATTCAAAAACAAGAGGCTGCTTGCCATATGCAAGATATCATTATGCATGTTGATAGTTCAGCCTAATCTAATCCCCTTCCCCTTGACATTCTTTCATAAATCCCTGAAACCTTATGGGCCACTACATCCAGAGATGTAGGCCAAGCCTTGAAAGCTGAAGCGATTAAGATTCAAATAGATTTATCTGAATCTTTGTCAAAGATTAAATGGAACAGAAGGATTAACTCTCATTATATAATATTTCCTTTCCAAATGTTTAATTGTCCTTTGTACCAACCCTTCCAATATCCCTACTCTTTTGGGCAAAAAAACAAATAATAAGGTTTGGAGATTTGTTCAGGATTTGCATGCAATTAATCGCATTGTAATTCCTAGACTTCCAGTAGTCCCATACACTCATTTACAGCTGTCCAATGTTCCCCCCAATGCAACCCATCTCACAGTTAAAAACCTTTGCAGCACCTTTTTCAGTATTCCTGTACATCCAGAAAGCCAATATTTGTTTGCTTCACTTAGGAAAACAATTTACCTAGCTGTAATGCTCCAGGGATTCAATGAATCTCCCACTTATTTTTCTCAGATTCTTCACGCAGATTTGCAGCCTTTACACTTAATGAATGAATCCAAGTTACTGCAGTATGTTGATGATTTGTTAGTATGTTCCACCTCCCAGCCGACTTACACTGATGACAGTGTAGCCTTGCTAAAACATTTGGCGCTAGTGGACATAAACTTTCTTAAAAAAAGTTGCAGTTGTCTCAATCTTCTGTCCAATCTTCAGACCATGTAATTTCTACAGACGGTATCTTTATCAACTTTAAGTGGAAGAAAGCCAGTTTTATTTTCCCTATCCCTAAACTGAAAAGTAGCTGTTTAAGAATTTCTCTAGGAGAATCCGGCAAAATGGCGCTCTAGGCAGAAGCACCACACCGACCCTCCACAGCAAAAATCTGAAAAACTAAGCCAAACAGAGAATACAACAATCCTGAAACCCTAAAACATCAAATGAAGAGATAAAGAACTCAGCCAAGCACCAAATGGAGTGAGAAAACTGACAGAACGGAGAACGAGGAGAGGTTAATGCAGAGGTCCCCTAACAGCTAACGCAGCGTGGATCCGCCATCCTGGACTCCTATCGGAGACCAGCAAACGGGGTACGAGAAAGCAGCCTCACGGAGCGTCCAGCGGGAGACACAACAACCGGTAATTTGTGATATACGCTTTCCCACTGCCCACCCTTCTTCACCCCGACTCGGCCTCCTCTGCTTCCCGCGGCCACAATCTCTTGACCCGGAAACACCGGCTGCTTGGATTCCACACACACGAACGGGTGGCTCTCTGAGTGCCATTTGTTGGCTGCTGGTGTTGCTTTTTTCCGCTTATTTTGATTTCTTCCTTGCCTCTTGCCACCTCCCCCTCCTTTCGCTCGAGTACCTGCCTCCGTGCGCCATCTTTGCTTCTTCATGATGGGCTGCGGAGCTCCAGTAATTTGTGATATACGCTTTCCCACTCCCTACCCTTTTTCACCCACACTCGGTCCCCTCTGCTTCCCACGAACACAGTCTCTTGTCCAGAAACACCAGGCAGCACTAGCTGGCTCTCCGAGTGCTGTTTGTTGGCTGCTACTGTTGCTTTTTTTTTTTTTTTTTTGCTTCTTTTGATTTCCTCCTTGCCTCTCGCCACCTCCCCCTCCTTTTGCTCGAGTACGTGGCTCCGAGCGCCATCTTTGCTTCTTCCTGAGGGGCTGTGGAGCTCCGTTCAAGTGTGGAGCTGCTTCCCGGTCTGGTCTACCGCGCTGCTGGGATCCCAGCGCTTTTGTTCATTTGTTTGTTTTGAATTGTTTCTTTGTTTTCTTTTCCTTTTCTTGAGTTGGGAGCCCTTTCTGGCCAGGCAGAGCTGGGTGGCAAGGAGCACCCCCTGGGCTTGCACAGACGTGCAGAGGGATCCCTGAGAACATTTATTTTTTTGTTTTTGTTTTTTTTTTTTTCTTTTTGGGGAGCTATCTTGTTCTTTTTTTTTTTTAAGTTGTTCTCTTTTCTTTTTCCTCTTTTTCCGTTTTTGTCTTTCTTCATTGCTCAGTTTCTCATCTCTCTATACCTTCCTTCTCTTTCTGTTCCCTGAATACCTAGTGACGTACACCTCTATGCCTTCTAGCCAGGCTGTACTGCAACACCTGAGAGCGACTTCCCCAGACCTCATAGCTGCACCGGTGGGATCCCTGGGAACTCTGCAGTTCTTTAACCTTTCTGATTTTCATTTATTCATTCTTTTCTTTTCTTCCTCTTCCCCTTTCTGTTTTTCTCCATTTCATAGTCTCTCATCTCTCCACTCCAACGGCAAGCTCCCCAGAATTCTTTTTTGTTTGTATGTTTTTGGCTCCTGTTCCTCTGTCCTCTCTTCCATATCCAAATTAGCTCACACATAACAATCTCCCCGCTGCATCCTGCCTACCTGCACCGTGCACTTGACATCACACCACCAAGCAGCACAGGCACAGCCTACTGGAATCTGCCCTGCACTGATTACCGATCCACTCTGGTGGCTGTAGTAAGTGCCACAAACAACCCGTCCCAGTAACTCCTCTTCAGCTACACTTGCCCTGCCATACCATATCTGAGTGACTGACCCTGCCAATTGGAGGAGGCAAAAAGTATTGTGCCCAGAGATGAGCAAACAACAAAGAACACACAGTCCCCCTGCTCAGACATAGTCAAATTTTTAAGAAAAAGGGATGAAAAAAACAAATCTACAGTCAATAAACGAGAAAAATAACTACTGACTGCCCCGAAGACAGCAGACAATATCAAAACATTTACGAAAACAGGACAGGATGGTTCCAGAAGGCATCCAAAATAAAACACTAGATGACTCTCCTGTGGAAGAAAACACACTAGAACTACCTGATAGGGAATTCAAATCTCTAATACTCAGAATACTCCAAGAACTGAGGCAAAAAGCTGACAAACATGAGGAAAAAATAGACAAATTCATGGAAAATACA
>NW_004444042.1:9925017-9951377 GCF_000243295.1 Trichechus manatus latirostris
TGTTAACCAATGTCATAAAACAACATGTGTACTACTGTTTCGTGAGAAACTATTTGTTCTGTAAGCCTTCACCTGAAGCACAATAAAAAAAAAATAATTTCTCTGGCTTTGTGGCTACCGTAGAACTTAGATTTTCAATTTTTCTGTGTTAGCTCACCCCTATATAAATATTTAAAGGCCTCTGAACCAGATCCATTCCAATTTACATCCAAAGATCAAGAAGCTATAATTAAACGAGGCCCTAACAAAAACACCACCTCTAGGTTTTCCTAACTACCACCTAGGTTTTTCATAACTTGCGCACAAGGTAACTGGAAATGCTCTAGGCATGTTAACCTAGAGACATAGAGAATATCAGAGACCTGCAGGATATTATAGCCTGCAACTTGACCCTGTAGCCAGAAGATATCCTTTCTGTCTCCAGGCTGTAGCTAATATTGCTAAATCAGTGGAAAGCAGTGCAGATGTGGTAATGGGAAATTTCCTAGATGTTTATGTGCCTCATGTTGTGTAAGCTCTACTTAATTCTACTTAGACTCAACAACTCCCTGCCAGCAGGCTTAGTTCTTACAAAGTTCTCTTCCTGGCTGCATCTAACTTAAGAGTATATCCTGTGACTTGTTTAAATCCAGCTACCCTTCTCCCTGCAAGTGAAAAGGCTAGCCATCCCACGTATAATTGCTTAGATTTGACTGAATGGCTTTTAACTCCTCAAAGAGATTTAAAAGAGACCCCTTTAACTAGTTCTGACTTAGTTTTATTTGCAGATGGCTCCTATCTAAAGCCTAATCCTACTAGCTCTCACTCTCGAACTGAATACACCGTCACAATTTCTACTGAAGTCCTTGAGAGTCAATCTCTCACTGAAGCCACTTCAGCCCACAAGAATTGAGAGCCCTTACTTGAGCCTGTAAACTCATTTCCAGGAAATTTGTTAATAGTTTTACTGATGGTAGATATTGTTTTAGGATCGTACACGACTTTGGCATGCTATGGAAGCAGAGAGGATTTCTAACCTCTTCTACAACTGAGATAAGGAATGGAGTGTTGGTGGCAGACCTTTTAGATACTTTATTGCTCCCTTCTGAAATTGCTGTGATAAAGATACAAGCTGACCAGCCAAAAGGAATACCCTAGACAGACAAAATTAAAGAGAACAATAGAGGCAGCCAAACAGGGTGCTTCTTAAGTTACTCTTGCCCTCTTGATGAATAAGAAAAGAGACCCCCCCCCCCAAACTCGTTTATCAATGGCCAATAAGTTAACTTTACAAAAACTTTTAAAGCATCAACCATTAGCCCAAACAGAGGAGAGTACGGAAGAAGGCAGGTTGCTACCAATGTCCTGTCACTAAATTATGGATAAGGCCTCATTAGAAACTCATCCTACCTAATTTCTTACATATTCCTATAATGCTTACTCTGCATGAAGGTTCCCATCTAGGATGGGATAAGATGATTGAGACCTTAAAAAAATATTGGTGGGGAAAGTTTTGTGAAGCCGCAGTGCACGTTACTTCTCACTGCCCTATCTGGCCTTGCTACAATCCTGAAAAATATCTTAAAAGTTTTATCTGGACATTACCCTCTACCCTCTAGGCCTAGGAAACCCTGGTGGCATAGTGGTTAAAAGCTACAGCTGCTCAAGAGACAGAAAGGGACATATAAACTGGAGACTGCATCAGCCTGAGCCCAGAAGAACTAGATGGTGCCCAGCTACTACCAATGACTGCCCTGACAGGGAACACAACAGAGAGTCTCTGTTGGAGCAGGAGAAAAGTAGGGTGAAGAACTCAAATTCTAGTAAAAAGACCAGACTTAATGGTCTGACTGAGACTGGAGGAACCCCAGAAAGCGTGGCCCCTGGACTTTCTGTCAACCCAGCACTAAAATCATTCCCAAGGCCATCTCTTCAATCAAAAATTAGACTGGACTATGGGACAGAAAATGATACTCATGAAGAGTGCACTTCTTAGCTCAAGTAGCTACATGAGACTAAATGGGCAGCTCCTGTCCGGAGGTGAGATGAGAAGGCAGAGAGGGTCAGGAGCTGGTTGAGTGGACGCGGGAAATCAGGGGTGGAAAGGAGGAATGTGCTGTCACAGTACAGGGAGAGCAATTAGGGTCACATAACAATGTGTGTATAAATTTTTGTATGAGAGACTAACTTGAATTGTAAACTTTCACTTAAAGTACAATAAAATAAAAATAAAAATCGACAGCTGCTAACCAAAAGGTTGGCAGTTCGAATCCACCAGGCGCTCCTTGGAAACTCTATGGGGCAGTTCTACTCTGTCCTACAGGGTCACTATGAGTCAGAATCAACTTGATGGCAACGAGGTTTTTCTTGTTTGTTTCTCTGGGCCTATGCTTGAATGACAATTAGATTTTACTCAGCTCCCACCTTCTAATGGTTATAAATATGTACTAGTAATGATTTATAGATTTTCACATTGGGTACAAGCTTTCCCCTGCCATTGTGCCATGGCAGCCTTTGTAGCTAAGAAACTTCTTGAAAACATTATCCCTACCTGGGGAACACCAGGACTCTCTGTTGTGACAGACGGACCCGTTTCACTGGTCAAGTTATCCAAGAAATGTGTCGAATCTTCTCCGTTTTTCAAAGATTGCCTTGTCCCTACCACCCTCAATTGTCTAGTCTAGTAGAAAGAACTAATGGAATAATAAAAACTCAAATAGCCAAGCTTTGTGAAGCTCTAAATTTATTTTGGACCCAGGTCTTTCCCTTGGTTCTCTTGAATTTAAGATCTACCCTATTTAGATCCCATAAACTTATCCCATATGAAACAATCACTGGAATGCCCGTGGCCCTCCCTTATGTTGCTCACGATGAGTCTAATATTGTTCAACCTGAATTATTTAAGTACCAACAATCTTTAATCCAACACTCTTAAAATAAATTCTCAAAGCCTAAAGAAGTCTTTGATGACCAGAATTTAGAATTTCAAAATCTGCCTGACACTGTCCCAGAACATGTATATTAGAAAAGACATCAATTAAAAGACTCCTTAGAGCCTCACTAGAAGGGACCATATCAAGCACTTCTCATCAATTCATGTGCTGCCAAGCTAAAAGGAGTCAAATCTTGGATTCATTTATTACAGCTAAAAAGGGCGAAGACACCTCTACGGACCAGTCAGCCCTCTGGAGAATTGAAAATCACTTTAGACGCCCCTGTAGCCAGAAGTAGATGACATCTAAGGTAGACAGCCAGGCCCAAGATCACAGAATAAGACTTCACGCATCCTGCTGAATTTTGTGGATTCTACCTCATAACCGTAACTATTCTCGTGTTATTAGTCTTGCTTCATATTTGTGGTCTTTTTCCTTAATAAATCAACATGAAGGTTCATTTAGGTTTTATTCCTTTTTTCAGCAATTTCGTCTGACACATAGGAAAGGAATGCACTTGTTAAATTAACTCAATCAGTAGCTAATGCCAACAACTTGACTGAACGCTGGATTTGCCACCCCTATCCGCGATCTGGACACAAAATTCAGATCCATTAGCTTTTCCCATATCAAATTATAGTCTTGTACCTATCACTACTGTTAGTTTTAACATTACCTTTAAATGAGCCATATGCATTAGATTTTGGTACTTCCCTGAATTAATGGCCCAGTCTCAGACATCATGCTTTAATATAACCTGGATTATAGAATAAAAACTGAACTGCTCTAATATAAAATTATCCAGTTTCCTTCCAAAGAATTTTAAGACACCGCAAAAATGACCTTCCAATCCAATATGCAAACTTCCCTAGATATTTCACTTTATTAAGCACTGCAACTGAACTACCAAGTTGCTTAAAAAGAAATAATTCATCCGCTCTTTATAACAGGCTTTGGAACCCATTAAGAATGGAACAACTGTCCATTTGTAATAATTCTCTAACAGAAGACTGGCTCCAAGAGGTCAATCAAACTATCCCTTCTCCTCACAATTATACTGGAAACAATATGATTTGTGCCCTTCATGGTTATGTGTTTTTATGTGGAGGATCTGATTATCGTACAATAAGGGATCCAAATCCCAGTAACAAATCCTATGCCTGGGCGTTGCCCTGCTTGGAGGGTTGACATTTAACAGGTCAGTGTACAGGAGGCCTCCTACAAGTTCCCCTTGATATCCACTCTTGTAATGAAAGTATCTATTGGACTAGTGACCTAAAGATCCTTATTTGAAATAAAAGAGAATTTATGCCTTCACATAATCCAGTAGCTGAGAAACCTGGATTAGGATCTGTATCCCTTCATGCCCTTTTACCTAATTACAGTATTCTCCAATTTAAGAAATCTATTCATAATCTGCTACAATGGCTCAAATTGGTGATGACGTTGCAAATTGAATGGCTGCTCAACAAAATCTTTAGAATCTCTCACTAAGGTTGTATCAGACAATAGAATAGCTCTTGATTTCCTTCTAGCACAACAAAGAGTTTACACCATTGCTAATACCTCCCCCTATGTTTAGGTAAACACCACAGAGAAACAGAACAAGACATCAGGAAATTCACCAAAAGGCTACTTGACTACATTCAGTACCTCCTGTGATGGTTCAGGTTGTGTGTTAACTTGGTTATGCCATGATTCTCAGTGGTTTGGCAGTTATGTAATGATGCAATCACCTCCATGATGAAATCTGATATAATGTAATCTCCTCCATGATGAGATGCACTATGAGCAGCCAATCAGTTGAAAGGGAGTTTCCTTGGGGGTACGGCCTGCATTTAATATATATGGACTGTCATGGATTGAATTATATCCCCCCAAAAATGTGTGTATCAATTTGGCTGGGCCATGATTCCCAGTATTGTGCAATTTTCCTGTATGTTGCAAATCCTGCCTCTATGATGTTAACGAGGGAGGATGGGCGGCAGTTCTGTTAGTGAGGCAGGACTCAATCTGTAAGATTGGATTGTGTCTTGAGGCAATCTCTTGAGATATAAAAGAGAGAAGCTAGCAGAGAGACGGGGGACCTCATACCACCTGCCGGGAGAAGAGCACATCCTTTGGACCCAGGGTCCTTGCGGAGAAAAGCTCCCAGTCTGGGGAAGATTGATGAGAAGGTTGACAGAGACAGAAAGTCTTCCCCTGGACCTGACACCCTGAATCTGGACTTGTAGCCTACTTTACTGTGAAGAAATAAATTTCTCTTTGTTAAAGCCATCCACTTGTGGTATTTCTGTTATAGCAGCACTCGATGACTAAGACATTGACTTTCTGGCAAAGCTTGCTGGCTTCTGCTCTGCTCTGGATCCTGCATTCAGCTCTTCATCGCCTGAACTCCGGTTCTTGGGACTTCAGCCAGCAGTCTGCTCTTTACCTGCTGATCTTGGATTTGACAGCCTTGGCAGCCCGTGAGCCAGCAGCCTGCCATGTGACCCACCGATATTGGGTTTGTCAGCCCCTGCAGCTGCATGAGTCAGGAGAAGCCTCCAGCTTGACATCTAACTTACAGACTTGGGACTTTCCAGCCTCTACAACCATGTGAGTCATTTCCTTGATACAAATTTCTCTTTCTTTCTCTCTCTCTGGATATACATATATACACACACACACACATATATATATACACATATGTATCTCAAAAACCCACTGCCATCAAGTCAATTCTGACTCATAGTGACCCTTTAGGACAGAGCAGAACTGCTCCATAGGGTTTCCAAGGAGCAGCTGGTGGATTCAAACTGCCGACTTTTTCTTTTCTGCAGCTGAGCTCTTAACCACTGCGCCACCAGGGCTCCAATATACATGTATGTATATAAATACATACATATATCTATAAAGAGAGAGAGAGATGGTTTTGCTTCTCTAGAGAACCCAGCCGAAGACACCTGTTACACCTGACTCTCCTTTTCTACATATCTTTAGTTAGTTACCAAATGGTATCAGTTCCTGGCTATCCTTTATTATTAGTATGTATTACAAACTGGCTTAATTCTTTTAGCTTCTTTACTAATTATTGTGGGACTAATCAAATGTTGCTTGAAATGTTTGTCTAATACCTGTAACAAGGCTGAAATTTCCCTAACCATGCAGAGACTCATGTATTTCAAAGAAACTTAGTGCTCAGAAAAAAATTAATTTTGCATCTTGATTCTGACCCTGTCACTTCAGTGTGCTAGATATTCTTCCTTTGTTCCTCCAGATCAACTATCCAACTGTCTCCAACTCTGCTGTGTGTACCACGAGGCTGCCCACTGTGAATTACATCAGCTAGGCTCTCTACTCCTCTGGTTTCCAGGTGGATTAGACCAATGGAAGGCTCCAGAAGGAGACCAGAGGGTGGGAAAAGAAGGGGTTTGTGGCATTTATTCCCTTTTCTTTTTCTTTTATTTTTTTTTTTAATTGTACTTCAGGTGAAGGCTTACAGAACAAATAGTTTCTCATGAAACAGTAGTACACATGTTGTTTTATGACATTGGTTAACAACCCCACAACATATCAACCTTCTAACTTCTCAACCATTTTTGTTTTGGTGAAAATACACATAGCCAAAGATACACCATTTCAAAAACTTCTACATGCACAGTTCAGTGACATGGACTACGCTCTTCCAGTTGTGCTGTTATTCTCACTTAAGATGAAGCCTTACAGAACAAAATAGTTTCTCATTTAACAGTTACTACAAACGTTGCCCTATGACAATGGTTAACAATCTCACAACACATCAACAATATCCTTACTCAACCTTGGGTTCCCTATGCATTTATTTTCTTTGATACCCTTTCTGCTGGGCCACTAGTTGGTCCAGATCACTCTCTCTGACAGAGACAAGATGGCGGTAGCTAAGCTCTCCATGGGTTCCAGTCACTTCGCCTCCCTTGGCTCTCAGGATGATAATAGCTCTCTGCTGGGGCTAGCCCTGAGGTGTTTCACTATCCCCTGCTGGTTTTCCTTAACCTTGTCCAACCTTTGTAAATAGTTCCCTTCTACTCCTCACTCACACTATTTGAAGTGGGCCAGGAGATAACTGACATATCCAAAAACTACTGTCAGCTTTCACACTTCCACTTTCCTAGGTGGCTCCAGTCTCCCCTTATCCCACAGCACTGGTTTTCTCTCATTAACTGGGTTCTGCACAACTGACATGTGACGTGATTCACCTGCAAATCAATTCCCTGTGGAAAGTTTTTAATCCCAGGCTGATTCCCAATTGTGTCGCCAATGTGTACAAACTGTATGTAATATTAGACTGGGCAAGGTCTAATTAAGAAGGTAAATGTTACTAAAAATTCCTAACACAAAATCAAGCAAATACTGGGATTTGGGGTTTATCTAACTCCACTTTCCAATCTCCAAAGGCTAGATAAATCATACTTCTTGTTATAGTTCCGCTTCACTTACAAGACTGGAACAATGACAAATAGAGTGCTCACCCTACAATGGCTAAACATTAAACTTTTAAATGTTCCATCTACCAGTCCCAATGTATTTTCCCTGTTTTCTAGCTAATCTTAACAAACAAGACACCAGACTTAAAGAACAGAAATGAGTTTTTGGCGTGGATACTTCATTTTGTTGCTTAACTCCCATTTAAGGATTCAGAAAGCAAGAATCCCTGAAAAAGACTCAAGCATCAAAGATAAAGCTCTCAGGCCTGGAAAGATTCAATTTTTAAACCCGAAAAACAAAACTGAGAGAGGTTTGCTGTTTCCAAATTAAGAAGAGTGCTGCAGAAATGCTGCAAAGGAAACATTCAAGGATTTTACTCTGTAGCCCTAAGACACCCTTCTGAACTGGAACTGAAGCCATTTCCAGAGACCACCTTTCAGCCAAACTATAGACAGGCCCATAAAATAAACAATAACACCCGAGCGGAACATGCTCCTTAGAACAATCAATTATACAAGACCAAAAGGGCAACATTTGCCCAAAAGCAAAGATGAGAAGGCAGGAAGGAGTAGAAAATCAAGGCAAAAGGAAACAGGGAACCTAAGGAGGAAATGGGGAGAGTGCTGACACTGTAGGGAATTAAACGAATGTTATGGAACACTATGTACAAACTATTGAATGGGAAACTAATTTTCTCTGTAAACTTTCACCTAATGCACAAAAAAAATTTAAATTAAAAAAAAAAAAGAATTTTACTGTTACAGAATATCATGCTATATGCTCTCCAATATATATTCCAAAGCAGTGGGACCTCATCCATGAGCAAAATAACCTCAAGTAACACAATAACAAACCCATTAAATTCTAAGAGAAGATTCATTCCCCCACCCATACAGTACACATATCCCCAGTTATCTATGTTGGAAGCCTAGACCAGGGTTTCTCAACCTCAGCACTACTGACATTTTAGGCTGAACATTTCTTTGTTGTGGGAGTTTTGTGCACTGTAGGCTGTTCAGTTGCTTCCCTGATCTCTACCCACTACATGCCAGTATCATGCTTCAGGTGTGACAACCAAAACAGTCTCTGTTGTTGTTGGTTGCAGGGCGACCCCATGCACACAGAGTAGAACTGCTCCATGGGGTTTTCAAGGCTGTGACCTTTCAGAAGCAGATCACCAGGCATATCTTCTAAGGTACCTCTGGGTGTGTCCAAACCACCAACCTTTCATCTAGTCGTCAAGCACTTACCCATGTGCACCATACAGGAACTTCCAAACTGTCTCCAGACATTGCCAAATGTCCCTGAAGGACTGGGGCAGAGGGGCACAAAATCAACCCATGGTCGAAAGCCACTGCCCTAAACAAACAATTACCACTCACCCAGCACTACCAGGCCACACATGCTAACACTGATTCCTCTATGAATACCAGCTAGTTTTCTTTGGATGGGAAAAGGGAAATGCCACAGAAGAAACAGACTTAGTTCAAGTGGCTTCTTCCTTAGAAACTATAAGTATCTGGCAACTTGCAAAGTGACATCACCCCCTGGCACTCAGGAGGAGGTGAATATGGAAGAAAAGGATGGCTGTCAAAGTAGAGAAAGGTTGCTACAAAACTGCCGGCCTTGAATTCCCTCTGAAAGCACCATAATTCTCAGCAGATGAATACAACTCATTTGTTTTGCTCCCTTTGAGACATGGGTGGAAAGTACTGCAGTCCCACGACACGCCATATATGAGCAAATGGGAAAAAGGCAAGTAGAACAGCTTAATCAAATCAGGGCAAAATTAAGGGAAGGGACAGTGGAGTTCAAGCTCTGTCATGTACGGACTCCAGTTGACCTTCAAGTTTTATATCATATTAGGACTATTCACAGAGGTGGTTTTCAATCCGATCAGACCCAATGTCCTCTTTTTATAACAAATATTTTGTAATGCCACTGTACTACTATAAAATGAAGTTCAAAGATTATAACACTATATTTATAGACACTATTTTATTAATTTCATAAAGTACTCTAATTAATGTAAAAGAAAATAAGAAGATTCTATAATAAAACAAGTATTTTCAAACAAGATTATCCTAGAAGACAAAAGGACCCCATACACACACATTTCCAAATGCCCCTAGAAGGCAGAGCTATCATTCCACTTTCCCCTCTCCACAAACTCTGACCGATCAGCCACAATGGTCAGCAACAGCTGTCCCTTACAGCGTCACATGTAGGGATTTGAAGTCAGACAAACTGGGGTTAAAACGTGATTCCACCACTTAACTGCCGTGCTACCTAAGGCAAGTTACTTACCTCCAAGTTACTTACTCCAAGTCAATTTTTTCCCCTTTAAAAGGAGAATATTAACATATTTTTCTAAGAGTTTTTGTAAAAATTAAATATGCAGAGTATCTATTCTTGCACCTAACACATGCTCAATAAATATCAGCTATCAGATACGTGTTATTATTCTTTAATCTATCTTGTATTGTTTCCTGGTGTTTTCTCACCTTCTTTCCCTAGCAGAAAGGATAGGGGACTGGATATCCCTTTATCAGGGGTATTCTAAAAAGGATTCTTGCACAATATAAGTTGCATCACAGGACTTCTGGGGTTGTTTCTATTTCTGATTATTCTAGGAAATGCACTAAGGATATTTTTTATTCGTCTGGGTCTTTTCTTTGCAGTTAGAGGGCAAAGAACATGTCTTATACATCACATAAAGTACCCAGAGACTGAGCCTGAACTCGGATCACGATAGTTCAGTGCCCCATCAAAAACCTAGCACTCATCATTCCTTCTTTACCATTAGTCTCAAATGGCACAGCACAGTTCAAGGAAGGGATGACAACTTTTCCAGGGAAAGCACTTCATGTAACAAGTATGCTGTCTTCAGAAAGCAATGATTTTCAAGGGCCGGTGATATCTATGTGAATTAATTCTTTATAGTAACCAGCAAAGCAACACCTCTAAACATTCTAGATTATCAAGTAAGGAAGTGAATGGTAGTGGCAGCTACTACTTCAAAACAAAACTGATTCCAAAGTTAATATTCTGAATAAAAGCAATCATTACTCTGACTGTTAAAGGTATCACACAGGCCCAAGAATAAGCATATCTCTGTACATGGCAAGTTTTCCCACTTACATGTAGAAATCTGTGATTTACATAAACACACTGATCTATAAGAGGAAAAACAGAAATTGCCAATTATTATAAGTTGAAATGCATTAGCCCTCCAAGCTACCAACAATGGTTATCTCTGAGTGATGGAATTATTGGGGGAGGGGAGGGGAGGCAAGGGGCTGCTTCCTTTTGCTTATTTATAGTTTCAATGGTTCTAATATAAACATATATTACTCTTGTAAAAAGAATTAAAAATTATATAAGGTTATTTATGATCTGGAGACCTGGTGGCGCAGTGGTTAAGAGCTCGGCTGCTTACCAAAATGTCGGCAGTTCAAATTCACCAACCACTCCTTGGAAACCCTATGGGGCAGTTCTACTCTGTCTTATAGGGTCTCTATGAGTTAGAACTGACTGGATGGCAAGGGGTTTGGTTTTGATTTATTTATGTACTGAAAATCCATGAAATCTGGGGCAAGAAACTCTTTTAGGTGACCTCTTCACTAGGATCTGTTCATAAACCAAGTATTTATCTGTACACTGTCTCACACACAACCTAAAATCACCACTGCTCCCTGCCTCAAACCAGAACTAATCACAACTTCGTTTCCCTCTTTTTTATCTCTCCTGCAGACCTTACAAGTTTTGCCACAATAGGAAATCAGCAGCAAGTATAAGAAAACCTCACTATTAGTTTTTGCCAATTTCCCAGTGTCACCAACCAACTCTCTGGGATAGCTGAATAAAGAGAAGGGGATTCTTACTAAATCACTTATCTTGCACAAAAAGATATCAGACTCCAAAAAGTGACTTATTAACAAAAACTAAATCCTCACCTTTTTCTATACCACTATCTGAAGGCTATGGGCTCCCCACAATTCTCACCTAAAAAAGCCTCTATGGGATCACTAATGTCCAAAGAATAAAATGTCATTTTAGTAAACACTCATTTGTCCATACCATTCTCCCAGCTCAGCTTAAAAACAAAAAAAACCAGCACAGAAGGATCCCAGAAAGAGAAAAGAAAACAACAGCTACCAAAGCAGCCATCTTAGCCCAACAAAAAAACACAGATTCAGATTAGGTCAGTTCAAGAAGCATTTGTTACACACTTACTATACAGAGCACTATGACAGGTGTTCATTCATCTCTAGACAAAAGATGAGATCTGCCTTTCAGGGAATCATAACTCCAGTCTGGGAAACACTTACAAACTATGGTAGACTTATAAAATGTAACAACAGAGATGTTAAAAAATCTGCTCTGGCAGCAGGAGAAGACAGATCAAAACCAACAGCAAGGATTTTGAAAAAGATTCTTCAAGAATTTTGAAATTCTACATATGTTCATGCATTTAGTTTGGTTATTTGTCCATCCTGATTATTAAACTCAAAATAAAAAGTGGCAGGAATGCTCAGCTACCCCAAAGCAAGTATCGGAGGTAAAGTCCACACACTCAGATTCTTAGAACTAAAACCTTAAGAGATAAGTGCCTTATAACAGGGACGATGTCTGGAAAAGACTCACCAACATCAGAAGGTCCGTGCCAGGCATCTTCCTCTTCCTGCCTTGTCTCTGTAAAAGGGAACCAGGTTTGTTTACTTCTAAAGCTTTAAACTGTGGTGTCAGCCCGCCTAGACTTGCCAAAGGAGTCAAGAAATGGTTCTCCGCCTCCTTTAAGAGCTCAGATTTCACGCCCATAGATCACACTCCACCCCTACACCCCCAAACCAGCGAATCAGGATCCGGCTGGACCTGGGCTTCCCGCCCACAGATGAACAAATGAATTCAGACCTAGATTCCCTAAAAACGTTCCACCCAGGTACATACTAAAGAAAACGCCCTGCGCGCCCCGGGTCCCGGAGCCCAGAAGCCCGGTCCATTCAACCTACGCCGCGCTGAGGAACGGGCGCTGAAAGCAGCCCCAGTCCCAGGCGCCAGCTTCCATTGGAGCCCCTTTAGAAATAAGCTGACCTCGCAGTCGACCTCATCCCTCCATCCCTACAACCCTCTCCTCAAGTAGGGAGGATCAGTAAATCTTAGCCGCCCCAAACCCACTCCCACCCCACCGCCTGGAGAGTTGTTCCAGTCCAGCTGCACCTCGGCCCTGCGTCCTCCCTCCATCTACCCACTCAGCCCTCGGGTAGTCGGCGCCCTCCCCCAAATCCCGAGCCCGCCGCAGACTTCTGCTCCCCAGGCTCAGCCGCCAGCACCGCATCTGCTCCCCTCTCAGTCCCGCCCGGACCCTCCCCTGCACCCCAACCCGGACGCTCCTTCCCCAGCCAGGTCACTCTCCGAGATCTCAGCCCGGATCCTGCGGGTCCTGGACCCTGTCCTCCCCTCCCTCCCCAAACGGGACCCTCCCCCTGACTCAGCCTGGATCCTCCTCATCCCGAACCCTTCGTCTCCGCTCCCCAACTCGATCCCTCCTCCTTCCCTCCAGTCCAGTCCCTCCTTCCCTACGCTTCCCTCGACTGATACCGGATCCTCCTCATCCCGGACTCTCGTCATCGCGGACCATCCTCCCCCTGCCCAGCTTGGACCCTACCCCCTCCTCTAGAGCTCGCGGCGGCCCCCTCCACCTTCTCAGCCCGGAACCAGCTTCTCCGCTCCCTGCCTCGGGCACTCTCCCCAGCCAGCTGGGCTCCACCTGCCGCGTCTCTTCCTCACCGGCCGACCGACTCTGGGGCCACGGGGTTCGGGCTCCCCCTGCCGCCGCCGTCGCCGCCGCCGAGATTGGAGGTCCGGCCGCCACTGCCGGCCCTGCCCTCCCCGCCCGGAAATGGCTCCAGCGACGCCGGCCCAGATCGCTGAGCGCCCAGCGTGCGCGGCCCCACCTCGGGCTGCGCGCATGCCCCGACGTGAGCGCGAGGCCGTCTCCCTTCCAGGCCCTGTGGTGCGTGCGCGCCTCCTGCTGGCCAGGCCCTCCTGTGAAGGTCAAAAGAAGGCTCGTATTTTAAAAACCAGCTTTGGGGCCACACAATTTGGTAACTTGGATCGCCTGAGAGAGTCTGCCTGCAGAGCGTTGTAGATACTGAACCAAAACAACGACCCAAGATGGGTCTCTAGGCGAGGCTTTGAAATTTTAATAGGTGACCTAGTGATTTCTCCCTTGTCTCTTTCCTAGGTAGGAGACTTCCTTTTTACCATTGAGGTCATTGATTTCTGAAGAAAAGCAGCATGAAAACGCCCTTAGGGGAAATACCATTCCCCCCGCCCAAAAAAAAAAAAAAAAAATACAGAGCAGAGACAAAGGGTGTTGGGCAAAAATGCTACTAATACTAGTTTTTTTTCATGAGCAATTTTGGGAACCATCTAATATTCAAGTCTCAGTGCCTGCTGGGATCACCAAGGTCACCTTCATATCCAGATGAAAAACCAAATCTCCAATACATTTTCCATGACTTGCCCATGATGTCATTATTAGTAGAAGTGGAAGGCAACATAGTTACATGTAACTGTGATCGGTGATCTTTAATAAGGTTAAAAGCTAAAGGGAGATTCTTATAAAGTAGCAGACAGTAACAAATTAGGAGGTTATTGTCTGTAGTCAGTATTTTTTTCAGTAGATTTTAAAAATGACACCTAGATGGGATCTTGAAATCTTAACGAAAATGTCACTAATGAGGCTACCCAATTCCATCCCCTTGCAAAATGTTGTCATGACACTAATTTAGGGTGTCATTATCACTACCATCATTAACCTCATCTAGTGCTTTTAGGATGAAATTCCTCGTTGTCACACTGCTTTCCTCTGCACATCCCTACCTACTTCTGAGTTTGCCAGCCCAGACTAGTCCTGAAGGAGTAAAGTAGGTTATCTCTGGGCTTCCTCACCCTACCCCCACCTATCAGAAGCGCCAGACCTCTCTACAGTCAAGAACCCCTGAATCGGGCACCAATACCCCCATAACTTTACCCCCTTCACTGCTGTTCCCCAGCAGACAAGCACTTTCACTGCTGAACAGTCAGGCAATGGCCTGCCAAGGCCCACTCACCAGGTGTCACTTTGGAGTTCCAAGCATACACTACCCATCTTCCCACACCCCTCTTTATTTCTTCTTCAGTTCCTAGGAATGGCCCTCCCTGGTCTCCTTCTGAGCTGCCACCTCCCATCCTTTAATCTAGAATCTCTTACCAGATGTCTGGAGAGCAGGGTCCATGTCTGACTCCTCCCTGTATTCTCTGCGGTTCAGCTTCTCTGTTCCCGACACAGAGTGGGCCATCCACTCATTCTTCCCAGATGAACTAATCAATGTAACCATATTGACTAATCTTTACTTTGTCAAGAACTATGCAGGGCACCTTCACATACAAGGCTCCATTTATGTCCTAACTTCCTCAGATCAGCTGAATCTCATCATCCCCAATTTATAAATGACAGCACTGTGGTGCAGATGGGTAAGTGCTCAGCTACTAGGTGAGTTGAAGGTTCAAACTCACCTAGAGGTGCCTTGGAAGACAGGCCTGGCAATCTGCTTCTGAAAGGTCACAGCCACGAAAGCCCTATGAGTACAGTTCTACTCTGCAACACAGTGGATGGCCATGGGTCAGAATCAACTTAATGACAATTAACAACAACAAAGCCCAGAGAAGACCACCTCACCCAAGGAAGGTAAATGATGGTCCTAAGGACACACGGGGGGAGGCCAGGGGTTATGGAGTTAGGATGGAAAGACAAGGCTTCTGACTTTGTACTCTGGGCACACCTAAAATATGCTTATTAATTAGAACCAAAAAATGTTAGAGCTAGAGGGACCTTTAACTATTTGTCAGCTCAACCCCATTGTTATACATATAGAGAAACTGAGGCCCAGAGAGGGAGAGGACCTGTGGAAATTCCCTTCAGAGCTGATTAGAACCTGGATCCAGCCTTGCAATTCCGTGAGCACTGAGATTGTGTGTGTGAGACTTCAGGTCCCCAGACTCCCCTACCCTACCTTCCCTCTGCCTGCAGAATAACAGCAGGGATTGTAAGTAGGAGCATCCGCTAGAAAGAGGTCAGAGAAAGAGGATGCACAAGGATTAAGGGAGAAAACGTCAGCCTCTGCAGAGGAATCCCATAGTAGCAAGATGGAACAAACTCCCCACTGAGCGTTGGTTTTACAAGCCCTAGCCATATAGGTTGGCCGCTAGGGACAAAGCAAGAGAGAAAGGAGTGGGGCAAAGAGGATATAAGTGAAAAAGAGAATGTTAGTTAGGAGACGGATAGGAAAAAGGATGAAGGGTTGACTCATAAGAGGACACATGCCAGCCTTCTTCTCCCACCCCAAGTACCCCCACAATAGGGGCTTCAGAATTCCTACGAAGGAAGGACTTAGCTGGCTGGTGGGAGGCAAGGATGGGGTTGCCTAGAACTTCAGTGTTCAAAGTGTGGTTTCCTGACTAGCAGCAGGAGCGTCACCTGGGAGCCTGTTAGAAGTGCAGGCTCTCAGAGCCCCAACCCAGACCCACTGCATCTGAGTCTACATTTCAACAAGATGCCCGGGTGACATATATGCACAATAAAGTTTGAGAAGCACTGGTGAGTGTGCTTTCCTGGACACCCTGTTTGCAGACAAAGCACAATATTTTTGTTAAGATTGTGTGTTTGTGAGGGATGGTTTAAGGAGGTTGATAAAATGTGTGTATGAAGTGGGGGAAGGGGACTAATACCTCTCAAGTTGGCTTTTAGTGCCAAAGATTGGGAAGGATTGGAAATGCAGGAGATCCAGGTTCGAGTCCCAGCCCATGCAGCTACCACCCATCTGTCAGCAGAGGCTTACATGTTGCTATGATGTTAAGCAGGTGTCAGTGGTGCTTCCAGACTAAGACAGACTAGGAAGAAAGGCCTGATGATCCACTTCCAAATATCAGCCAATGAAAACCCTATGGATCACAATAGTCTGATCTGCAACCGATCATTGGGATGGCACAGGACTAGGCAGTGTCTCTGTTCTGTTGTACATGGGGTTGCCATGAGCTGGGGCCAACTCGAGGGCAGCTAACAACTACAGCCTTGTCCAGGTACATGTCCCAGTTGCCAATTCAACCAAAAGTCAGCGTGGGCAAGCCCTCGGAGGACCAAGAGTTATTTCCCAAGGAGGCCTGCCTTTCCTGAAGCAGCCCACCATGGCTTTTCAGACTGCATGATGGCTCATACAGACATCGAAAATAGAGAGTGCCTGTTTATCAAAAGCTGAATAAACACAAACTTCCTTTGACAGAAGGAAATCAGCTGGAATAACAGAACAGCTCTGAAGGCAGGCAGACCTGTTTCTCCCCCAAATCACCTTGTGGCCTTAGGCAAGTTCTTTTAAATGTCTGAGCCTTGCTTTCCTCTTTTGGAAAACAAGTGTTAATAAGATCTACCCTCCTAGGACTATTGTAAGAGTTGCAGGAGAGGAGAGTATCCAGCCGTAGACCTGAGCCACAGTAGACGCTCAAGAACTGTTAGCCTAAGCACCTCCACAGCCAGGGTGAGTGCAAATAAGATCCAATCTGGGTTCTGCGATTGTCTAAACCAAGCCCTTTCACCTTATTGCTCAAGGTCTGGTTCAATCCCCATTAGAACTAAATTGATTAGTCCTTCTGACATGCCCACTGCACTCTTCAGGGCATCCTACTATTCTATCCCCAAAAGCTCAGGCTCAGAAGGTCTAGTGAAACCTGTGGGGTCTTGGGAGTCTCTGGGTGGTACAAATGGTTAATACACTCTGCTGGCTGCTAACTGAAAGGTTGGAGGTTCGAGTCTACTCAGAGGTAACTTGGAAGAAAGACCTGGCAAATGACTTCTGAAAAAATCAACCATTGAAAACCCTATGGAGCACAGTTCTACTCTGACACACATGAGGTCACCATGAGTCAGAATCGACTCAACAATAACTGTTTCTTTTTGGGTTCTTGTGCTGGTTTGGGATTCACATGCTGTTTGGCTTTGGATAAATGATTTACCGTCTCTGGGTCTTGATTTCCTCATCTAAAAATTGAGTAGAGAGGGCCAGTCTGGAATTATCTGTGCCCCACTCAGGTAACAGTTCCCAGAAACCTCTGTTTGGTAAACCCTTCTCTGTCTCCAGGTTCCCAGGAGGGGCCCTCAGTCACGCGGTTATTTGGTTGGGGAGGGTGTCTGTCCTGGTCCTGCTCTGAGTCTGAGCGGTGTGGCCAGAATGCCCTGGGAGGCCTGGCCCACTCTGTGCCTGACTGCCAGTGTTGACACAGATGGGACCTGATGAAGAGGCCCAGGGTAATATAAGTCCTGGGTAAACAGAGGACCAAGCGGGTAATTACAAGCCTTGGCCACAGTGCCTGGCCCTGCAGAACTGGTTTCCAGGGTTGATTCAGAAGGGCTGGCCTTTGGACAGCAGGGCAGCCCCTGTACCCCAGCTCAGGGGTCAGGGTAAGCAGGGGGCGTCCATCTCCATAAGGCCATGGCAAGCCTTTTTTGTCTTAAAAACTGAATTAAAGAGATTTTCTCTAAAAAATTTTTAAAACTGACTTAAGGACAGAATTATTCTCCAGACTCAGGAGGTTCACCTAGGCAGAAGTATCAGGCTGGCTTGAGCTGAGAGCACAAGATGAGCAGTTCCAGGCAGAGTGAAGGAACTGCACACACCAAGGCCCTGTGGTAAGGTGAACGAAGGCCAGAGTGGCCTGAGGGCCGGGAGTGAAGGGAAGGATAGGGAGTTTCTGGCATATGAGTCAGCAGGGGACAGATGTGCAGTGCTGGTGTGGCAGATGCACCTGCCTTGGGGGAGCCAGGCAGGTAACATCATGTGACTGTGGCCACGTAGGATGTAGGCCTCAGTCATTTATTCAGTCATTCAACTATTAAGTGCTAGATTGCAATATCCTTGGTGTGGGATATATGGTTGAGCAAAACAAAGATCTCTGCCCTCATGCAGTTTACATTCTAGTGAAAGGAGAAGGGCAAGTATAATAAATAAGGAAGCTATATGATAAGGAGCCCTGGTGGCGCAATGGTTAAGTGTTTGGCAGAGCAGTTCTGCTCTATTATATAGGGTTGCTGTGAGTTGAAATCAAGTCAATGGCACAAAACCACAGCAAGAAAAATATGATAAGTTAGAAAGTGCTAAGGGGTAAGTCCCTGGGTGGTGCAAACAGAGACATTTCAGAAGAAAGGCCTGGTGATCTACTTCCAAAAAATCAGCCATTTGAAACCCTGTGGAGCACAGTTCTACTCTGATACACATGAGGTAGCCATAAGTCAGAGTCAACTCAAAAGTACCTGATTTTTGAGGGCTATGGAAAAAGAAGCAGCAGAGCAAATACGGGGAATAGAGTGTGGGGGGCGGGATATCATGGGTATTGCAATTTTAAATAGATTAGTAGGGTAGGTCTAACATCTCAATTTTCCAAGGAAAGCCAGAAATCCAGATTTTTGTGGTCAAATCTCTTGATTTTAAAATGTTAATGTTTTCGGAGCCTTCCAGAGTCAGGGATTATTCCCATTCTCTCTTCGAGGCCAAGTTTGGTTGTTTATGTTGAACAGTGAGAACAGTTTCAGAAAACCAAGAGACAGAGTCTGGTTAAAGAGTTTGTCACTGGTCCCTTTATTCTCTGACCAAAACAGTAGAAGCAACCTTCAGATATTACCCAAAATGCTTACTGGCCATCTCTGAAGAGTGCTTTTTTTTTTTTAATATGTCCAAGCTGCTAAGAACTCCCATTTTCTTGCAGCTGACTCAGAGGGGCTTCCCACAGGCCCCTGCTTGCCCAAGCTCTGTTGGGAAGACAGGGCTGCTGCCCCAAAGGGGAAGGACTCCCTCCGAGGAGCAGAAATGATGTGCAGTGTTCCACCTAATTCCATCTCCCTCCCCTCCTCTAAGCACTGGGGGCTGATGCAGTGTGTCAGTCACTCTTTATTCTTAGCAACGTGAAACAGTGAGCCAGAACAATTTCTGGATTAGAAAGAGAGTACTTATAAGAGTTGTATAGGTACGTGTTGTGTTCTTGTTGCAATCTGCATAATTCATCTTGTGACCACAGTGACTTGTTGAATCGCCTGTTTGTTATTTCCATCTTTTTCCCCCCCAAGATAGAGAGAAAATAATCTCTGATTGTATGGTGATTGTCAAGCGATCAAAAAGGTCACAGAGGGAAATATGACTAAGGAACTCCCAGAATTTTGAACAACAGATTAAATTGTTTTAACTTTTTTCAATTGAGATATACCATAAGTATATAGCATAAGTACAGAAGTATAAGTACAGAAAAGTCCACAAATTAAAGTACAGAGCTTGATGAATTTTCACAGAGTAAAGACTAGTGTTTAGCACCCGGATCAAGAACCAGATCATCAGTTCAAGTGTTTTTTAAATAAATGTAACCAAGGGCCAGATTCCGAAGGCAAGCTCCTGTTTGAGACCTCGGGGCCCTGTAGGATATAGTATTTTGATCTTTATCCGAAGAACATCAAGCAGCCATTGAGGTTGTTTTCATCACAATGTGAGGGTATTACTTTTGTGTTTTTAAAGAATCCCTCTGACACAGTTATGGAGAATGCCCGCGAGGGAATTCCAATGGGCAGACCAGTTACTAAGTTTTCATATTAGTCCAGGCAAAGAATGAAGATGGTTAGTTCTAGGGTAGAACAAGGGCATGCCTTTAGGATGTGGACCCTTCAAAAGTGAGATATAGCAGATTAGAACAAGACTCCCAGAGCTATAGGCTATCAGCTGCGTCCCGGCTAGCTGTCCCAACACGTGCCTTCAAGCAAGGAGTCCCATTGGAGAAGTTGCATGCATAGCTCAGTGGAAGCTAACCTACATGTGGTGAGCTATACCTTTAACCTGTTGCAGCAGGTTTGAGGCACCTCTCCTTTAACATCAGATGCTTTCTGTCTTAATGGTTTCCCATAAAATAAAATTGGTTGCAGCAGTAACCACTAAAGTGGTTGCATTTATGCTGATGCTATGCCTATCTATCCTAGATTCCCAAACTAGACCCATACCTCAGCTGGCTGGGCACTGGAGGAAGATGAGCAGTTGGAGTACTCCAGAAGACCTGAGGTGTGCTGCCCACTGGCTTCCTGGTGAGCAAAAGCAGCAGCAGTTGACCTGAAGCCTGTCCTTGTAGATCTGCTTAAGGGAACTGCTATATTCAGTTTGGGGATACAAACCAGCATCTGCCACTTTGGGACAGATTTTTGCAGGGTGGAAAGAGAGAACCACTCACTCGAACATACTTCAGATGCCCCTCTTATCCACTACCACGTGATTCAAGTATTTCAAATGTTTAAATAATTCCCACTGGCTGGTCATTCAAACATCTAACTCAATTCCTCTGGCTATTGCATCATTTTAGAGCCAATTAAACTCATTTCATTTGAATATTCTTACAAGTCCTTGCAATACACAAATCATACTAGTCTTTTAAAACAAGTTGTTTATGGCTAGTAGGCCTGCTCCTGACCCCAGCTGTCCCCCTCCAGGGAAGCCTTACAGAGTTTCTAGTTGCGAACAGAAGGCCCTGCAGGGATTGCCCAATGTTGTCTCAGGACACAACCTCACAACTGTAAAAACAAGTTAAAACCCAAGGCCTATTGGCAGAGACTCAGTTACACGACATGCATAAACAAGGGTGAGCACAGGTGGACTGGGCCACACCCCAGGCTCTGTGGAAAGCACTTAGCACTGTACCAGGCATTTGGTAAGCCCTCCATAAATGGTAACTCATCACAGTAATCATCTATCAGCGACTATATTGAACTATCTATGACTTAGCTTCGTATCTGGAGAAGATAACCTCAAAGGGGAAAGCCATACAACACCCAGTTACCTGAATGCTCTTCTGGAACGTGGCCCACAAGGCCCCTTATGATGATCAGCTCCTGCCTCTCTCCAGCTTCATTGCCCCCATTTCCCCCTCACTCTCAGACCTTATGCTCCAGCCATACTTAGAGTATTTAATTTGTCATCCAAATTAGGACACTTTCAAGATTGAGAGAGGGCACATTACGTTTGCTGGGATGACAGGCATAAACTGAGAACGTCTGGACAACCTGGCACTTATAGCCTCCCTACCAAAACCAGTTGCTGTTGAGTCAATTCTGACTCCTAATAACCCTAAAGGACAGAGTAGAACTGCCCCACAGTGTTTCCGAGGCTATAATCTTTACGGAAGCAGACGACCACATCTTTCTCCAGAGAAGGGTTCAAACCACCAACCTTTCGGTTAGCAGCTGAGCACTTAAACATTGAGCCACCAGGCTTCTATAGTCTCCCTACCCATGTGGAACTACTTAGAGTTCCCATAACCTGCCATGGGCTCTTACGCCCCAGACTTCTGCATCTGCTCTTTCCTCTTCTTGGAACATCCTCTCCTCTTGGGTCTCTGGAGCAAATTCTATAGCCCATTCCTCTGTGGGGTCTTCCACAAAGCCCCCAGTGGGTTTGGACTCTCCTTTCCCTCTGTTCACTGTCCATAACACTTATCATATTCTATCATAATTTCTCTGCCTCCCCACAAGACCAGTAACCTCTTGAGGATAAGTATTACATCTTTTCATCTTTGTGTTCCCAGCCAATTCCAGTTACTGATTTTTGTTGTAGGCACTCAACAAGTATGTATCTAATCAGTGGCTTTGTGATTAGCCTAGAGAAGAAGTGGGCGTGAGAATTAACTTCAAATCTCTCAAGGGTTGTCATGCCAAAGAAGGACTGGACTTGATTTGTGTGGCCATAAAGGATAGAACTAGAATACCGACTGGAAGCCTCAAGGAGATATATTTCAGCTCAATATTAAGAAGAAACTTCTATCCAGAGAACTACACAGACAGTAGAGAGCTACCCATCACTAAACCAGAAAAACCATACCAGTTACCATCTAGTCGATTCCGACTGATAGCGACCCTGTAGGTCAGGGTAGAACTGCCCTATAGGGTTTGACTGGTGGATTTGAACTGCCAACCTTTTTTGGTTAACAGCCGAGCTCTTAACCACTGCGCCACCAGAGCTCTTTCCCTGTCACTAGAGATGTTTATCTGACAAATACTAGCAAACACTTGATAGGAATGTTGAAGCAAGGATCGAGCCTTTAGTGGATGAATGGCCTGGATAACCACCTGAGACTTTGATTCATTCATTCATTCACTATATATTTAGTGGGCACCAGGCACTGTACCAGGAGCCTGATGAATTAGCCCAAAACAAACACACTTATGTAACTATCACACAGATCAAGGCCCTATGTTTGGTGATGAACAAGACAGATGTGGCCTCCGGCCTCTTGACGCTTATAGGCTTACAGAAGAGATACATGTAATTGTAAGAATTATTGGGTACTAAGAGAAGGTACAGAGCCTTGGTGGAGCAGTGGTTAAAGTGCTTGGCTGCTAACCAAAAATTTAGTAGTTCAAAGCCACTAGCTGCTCTGCAGGAGAAAGATGTGGCAGTCTGCTTCTGTAAACATTATAGCCTTGGAAACCCTATGGGGCAGTTCTACTCTGTCCGTTAGGGTGGCTATGAGTTGGAATCAACTCAGTGGCAATGGATTTTAAAAGAATGTACGGGGCCGGTGGTGGTTCAGTGGTAGAATTCTCACCCTCCATGTGGGAAGCCTGTGTTCTATTTCTGGCCAATGTATCTCATGCACAGCCACTACCAGTCTGCAGCTATGTGCTGATCAGGTTTCAATGGAGCTTCCAGACTAAGATAGAGTAGGAAGAAAGGACTGGCAATCTACTTCCAAAAATAGCCAATGAAGACTCTATGGATCACAAAGATCCAATTCTGTTGTACATGGAGTTGCCATATGTCAGGGGCGACTCAACAGCAGCTAACAACAACAAAGGGTATGAGGGGACCTGGTGGGATATGAGAAGAGACATCTGAGACCTGAGGATGGATAGAGCAAAATTGTATGTTTTCATGACGTTGAGGATCAAGATCTCTGGAGAGGTTAGGCTTCCACTCTCTACTGCTCTTCTAGTTGGGTGACCTTCCTGAGTGCTGCCTTAGACCAGTCTCTACCTCTCAGCTCGAGGGCTGAGTCATGCTCAGATGACAGGTTACCAGGTAACTTTGATCATCCCGGGGAGACATGTGGGTGAGCCGTGTGGGGTCTTTAACCACAACCTCTTCTTTCCTCCCCCCTTCTCTGAAAAGCCACCAGAAGTCTAGTCACATAGACCTTGGGACAATAAACGCATGGGCAATGCCACAATAAGTGTACCTTGAGAGTCTGGCAGAGACTCAAACTCTAAAAGCAGCCAGTCCTCACCAAAGAACCCAATGGAACTGGCCACAATCCAGGATTCCATGCATGAAGCAGAAAAGACATAGCAGGTGAGCCAAGGAGCATGTGGTCACGTTTTCTTCTGCACATGATGGGGAATAGCACAGAATAATACAGCAGTCATTCATACAGTTTGTGCTTTATTTTGGTAAACAACAATAAAAATTACCATACATCGAGCCTTTATTATGGGCCAGGCATTGTGTTAGACGATTGTATATGCAGTATCTTATTTAATCACATGGTGTTAAATGACAGCCTAACAAAGAGTGGGTCAAAATGAGCTACTCTCTGAGTCCCAAAGGTAGGTGAATAAGGCCTCAGCAGAGTTGCAGCAGCAGAAGAGGAATCTAAAATCTGTGCTCATAGCCTAGGCAGAGTCAAAAGAGAAACCACAAACTAGAGAAAATGTGTTTTTTTATTACTTGTATTACAAAGGGCTAATGCTTAACGTGTAAATCCATATATCCATATAAGAAAAACTAACAAGCCAACAGAAAAATGGGCAAAGGATATGAACAGAGATCATTTTATATATATATATACACACACACACAAAGAGTACTTCAACATATGAAAAGATGCTCAACTTCACTCATTACAGATATGTAAATTAAAGCTATATTGAGGTAGCATTTTCTCCTATAAAATTGACACACTTGCGAGATGCAGCTATTATGGCCGTAAAGGCTTAATATATTTGAAAAGAAGGAAATTGAAAGTCAATATTAAATATTCATCTCAAGAAATTATAAAAAGAACAGCAAACTAAATCCAAAGAAATAGAAGGTAGGAAATAAGAGAGCCAAAAACCTAAAAATTGGTTCTTTGAAAAACACTAATAAAAATAACAACCCCTGGCAGGACTGATCAAGAAGAAAAAAGATAATTAACAAATTACCAATATCAGGAATAAAAAGGGAACCATAACTATAGTTCCTAGAGACATTATAAAGATAATATGAGGATATCATGACCTTTATGCAATGAAATTGAAAATGTAGATGATATGGAAAAATTCCTAGAAAAGCACAATAGGTGCCAATACTGAAATGACAGAGGTGTTAGAATTATCTGACAAAGATCTTATAGCAGCCATGATAAAAATGCTTCAACAAGCAATTAAGAACGTACTTGAAACAATTTTAAAAAATAGAAAGCCTCAGCAAAGAAACAGAAAAACCTCACCAAAGAAGTAGGAGATATAAAGAAGAGCAAAATGGACATTTTAGAACTAAAAAATACAATAATCTAAATAAAAAGCTCAGTCAGTGGGCATGCTCAACTGCACAATACAGGGGACAGAGAAAATTAATCAGTGAATTTGAAGATAGAACAATTAAAAATACCAAGTCTGAACAACAAAGAGAAAATAGATTTTTTAAAAATTTACAGAGCCTCAGGAACCTATGAAACTGTAACAAAAGACCTAACATTCAGATTTTCAAAGTCCCAGAAAAATAGGAGAAAGAGAGCAGGGCTGAAAAAGTACTCTGAGAAATAGTAGCTGAAAACTACAGATCAATGTCCCTCATAAACATAGAGATAAAAATCCTTAACAAAATATTAGTAAATAGAATTTAGCAAGAATATAAAAAGAATTATATGGTATTTATATTATATTTTATAGTATATTACATGGTAATTTTATGGTATATAAAAAAAATTCTGCACCATGACCAAGTTAGGTTTATTCTAGGGATGAAAGGCTAGTTCAATATTTAAAAATCAGTCAGAGTGTTATCCGCTATATTAGCAGACTAAAGAAGAAAAATCACATGATCATGTCAATAAGTGCAGACAAAGCATTTGGCTAAATTCAACACTCATTCATGTGTTCCAAAACAGACTTCCAAAAACTCCGAAAAGTAAGAATAGAGGAGAACGTTCTCAACCTGATAAAGAGTAGCTGCAAAAACTACAACTAATATTATGCTTAATGGTTAAAGACTGAATGCTTCCATCCCAAGATCAGGAACAAGGCAAGGAGAGCTGCTCTCACTGCTGTTATTCAACGTGGTGCTGGAAGTGCTAGCCAATGCAATAAGGCAAGAAAGGGAAATAAAAGGCAAATGGATCAAAAAGGAAGGAATAAAACCATCCCTATTTGCTAATTATATGAATGTCTATGTAGAAATTCACAAGGAAAGTACAAAATTTCTCCTAGAGCTAAAAAGTAAATTCAGCAAGCTTACATGATACAAAATAAACATACCAAAATTAATTGTATTTCTATATACTAGCAGAGAGCATGTGGACACCAAAATTAAAAATACGATGCCATTTACAATCTCTCAAAAAAAAAAAAAACCTGAAATATTTAGATATAAATCTAACTACACATGTACAGACTTTGTACACTGAAAACTACACAATGCTGATAAAAGAAAACAAAGAAGATCTAAATAAATGGAGAGACATACCATGTTTATGAATTGGAAGACTCAACATACTAAAGATGTCAATTCTCCCCAAATAGATAGACAGGTTTAACTCAATTATTTTTTTTATTTTTTAATTTTTTTTTTGTACTTCAGGTGAAGGTTTACAGAACAAATAGATTCTCATGAAACAGTAGTACACATATTGTTTTTTGACACTGGTTATCAACCCCACGACATGTCAACCCTCTCCCTTCTTGACCTT
>NW_004444042.1:9951477-9959133 GCF_000243295.1 Trichechus manatus latirostris
TCATTACCAATTTGGTTGCCCTTTATTTCTTTTTCTTGCCTTATTGCTCTAGCTAGACCTTCCAGCACAATGTTAAATAGGAGTGGTGATAAAGGGCATCTTTGTCTTGTTCCTGTTCTCAAGGGAAATGTTTTCAGCCTCTCTCCTTAACTCAATTCTTATTAAAATTCCGCAAGATTTTTTGTAGATATAGATAAGATTATTATACTAAAATTAATGTGGAAAGGCAAAGGATCTAGAATAGTCAAGAAGTCTTAAAAAACAAAGTTTGAAGTCTTATACCATTAAATATCGAGATGTATTTAAAGCTACAGTAATTAAGAGTGTGCATTATTGGTGCAAGGGTAGACAAACAGAGCACCAGAAAAGAGTCCAGAAACAGATCCACACATATATAGACACTTGAATTTTGCTAAAGATGGTACTGCTGAGACTTGAGAGCAAGGACAATAAATAATGGTGCTGGGTCAAATAGGTATTTATGTAGAAAAAAATATGAATCTTGGTTCTTACCTCACACCATACACAAAAATCAGTTCCAAATTTGGTAACAGGGATAGGGGTTGTGTTCTGCAACGTGAAAAGTGTAATCAATGTCATTGAACTGCACATGTAGAAACTGTCAAATTGATGAACATTTTGTTGCGTGTATTTTCACCACAATAAAAAATACCAATTCCAGATATCATCTAAATGTGAAAGATAAAACAACAAATCTTCTAGAAAATAATATAAAATATCTTCATAACATTGGGTAGGAAAAGTTTTCTTAAACAAGACGCACAAAGCATTAACCATTAAGGAAGAGATTGACCTATATTGAATTGGGCTATATTAAAATTAGTACTGTCTCCTCATCAAAAGACTGCATTTAGAGACAGAAGAGCAAGCCACACAATGTTACAACAGAAGGAACCAAGATAAAGAGGATTATTACAGAATATTATGAAAAATTATACTCTAACAAATTTGAAAACATAGAAGAAATGGACGAATTTGTAGAAACACACTACCTACCTAAACTAATACAAGTAGAGGTAGAAAACCTAAATATACCCTTAACAAAAGAAAAAACTGAAGATGTTATATTAAAAAAACTCCCAACAAAAAAAGCCCTGGCCCAGATGGCTTCACTGAAGAGTTCTACCAAATATTCAGAAAAGAGTTGACACCAATTTTACTCAAACTATTCCAGAATATGGAAAAGGAAGGCATACTCCCTAATTCATTCTAGGAAGCCAGCATAACCCTGATACCAAAGCCAGGCAGAGATAACCACAAAAAAAGAAAATTACAGACCAATAGCCCTCTTGAATACAGATACAAAAATTCTGAAAAAAAATCCTGGCCAACAGAGTACAGCCGCATATCAAAAAAAATAATACATCACAATCAGGTGGGATTTATACCAGGAGTGCAAGTGTGGTTCAACATTAGAAAAACAATCAATAGAATTAGTCACAAAAATAAAACAAAGGAAAAGAATCACATGATCATCTCAATCAATGCAGAAAAGGCATTCGATAAAATCCAACACCCTTTCTAGATAAAAATTCTCAGCAAAATACAAATAGAAGGGAAATTCCTCAACATAATTAAAGGCCTACATACAAAACCAATAGTCAGCTTTACTGTCAATGGAGAGAGATTGAAAACATTTCCCTTCAGAACAGGAACTATGCAAGGATGCCCATTATCACCACTCCTATTCAGTATTGTACTGGAAGTCCTAGCCAGAGCAATAAGTCAAGAAAGGGAAATAAAGGGCATCCAAATTGGTAAGGAAGAAGGAAAACTACCCCTATTTGAAATGACATGATTCTGTACATAGAAAATCCCAGAGACTCCACAAGAAAGTTACTGGAATTAATAAAAGGGTTCAGCAAAGTGGCAGGGTACAAGATCAACATACAAAAATCAGTTGGATTCCTCTACACTAGCAAGGAGAACTCCAAAAAGAAATCAATAAAACAATACCATTTTACTATAGCCCCCAACAGGATAAAATACCTAGGAATAAATCTAACCAAGAACATAAAAGACAAAGAGAACTACAAAACACTACTGCAAGAAACCTACATAAATGGAAAAACATACAATGTTCATGAGTTGGAAGACTTAACGTTGAGAACTTATCAATACTACCCAAAGCAAGCTATAGATAGATATAACACAATCCCGATCCAAACCCCAACAATATCTTTAACAAAATGGAAAAACTAATCTCCAACTTTATATGGAAAGGAAAAAGGCCCCAAATAGCTAAAGCATTATTGAAGAAGAAGAACAAAGTAGGAGGCCCCACATTTCCCAATCTCAGAACTTACTATACAGCCATGGTAGTCAAAACAGCCTGGTGCTGGTACAATGACAGACATATAGACCAATGGGACAGAACTGAGAACCCAGAAGTAAATCTATCCAGCTATGGACAGCTGAACTTTGACAAAGGGTCGAAGTCCATTCAATGAGGAGAAAACAGTCTCTTTAACAAATGGTGCTGGCAAAACTGAATACCCATTTACAAAAAAACAAAACAGGATCCATACCTCACACCATACACAAAAACTAACTCAAAATAGATCAAAGACCTAAATGTTAAACCTAAAACTCTAAAGCTCCTGGAAGATAACATAGAGATAAAGCTAGGGGTCTTGATTTATGGCATAAATAGACTATCAAACATAACTAAAAATGCACAAACAGCAGAAGATAAACTAGATAACTAGGATCTCCTAAAAATTAAATATGTATGCTCAACAAAAGACTCCACCAAAAGAGTAGAAAGAGAACCTACAGGCAGGGAAAAAAAGTTTTGGCAATGACATATCTGATAAGGGTCTAATTTAAAATATATAGAAAACTTCAACACCTCAACAACAAAAAGACAAACAATCCAACGAAAAAATCGGCAAAGGACATTCAGGCTGCTGACAAACATATAAAGAGAAGAGTAATCATTAGCCATTAGTGAAATACAAATCAAAACTACAATGAGTTATCATCTCACCCCTGCAAAAATGGCACTGATCAAAAAAACAGAAAACAATAAATGCTGGCGAGATTGTGGGGAGATTGGAACTCTTATACAATGCTAGTGGAATTGTAAAATGGTACAACTGCTATGGAAAACAGTATGGCGTGTCCTGAAAAACTAGAAATACCATATGATCCAGCAACCCCACTATTAGGTATATATCCTAGAGAATTAAGAGCAGTGACACGAATAGACATATGCACGCTCATGTTCATTGCAGCACTGTTCGCAATAGCAAAAAGATGGAAACAACCTAAGTGTCCATCAACGGATGAATGGATAAGCAAATTGTAGTACATACATACAATGGGATATCATGCAAAGATAATGAATAATGATGAGTCTGTGAAACATGTTATAACATAGACGAATCTGGTGCCGAGTGAAATAAGTCAATCACAAAAGGACAAATACTGCATGATATCACTTTTATAAAAAGTTAAGGTTTACACACTGAAAGCAACATTCTTTGATGGTTACCTGGTGTCTTAGTCATTTAGTACTGCTATAACAGAAATACCACAAGTGGATAGCTTCAACAAACAGAAATTTATTCTCTCACAGTCTAGTAGGCTACAGGTCCAAATTCAGGGCATCGACTCCAGAGGAAGGTTTTCCTTCCTTGTCAGCTCTGGAGGAAGGTCCACTCTGCTCCTGGCACTGCTTTCTTGGTGGTATGAGGTCCCCATGTCTCTCTGCTTGCTTCTCTCTTTTATATCTCAAAAGAGATTGGCTTAAGAAACTATCTAATCTTGTAGATTTCATCAATGTAACTACCGCTAATCCATCTTATTACAGCATAGTTGTAGGATTTACAACACATAGGGAAATCACCTCAGATTACAAAATGGTAGACAATCATTCAATACTGGGAATCATGACCTAGCCAAGTTGACAGATATTTTTGGGGACACAATTCAATCCATGACACCTGGGATGGGAGGGGGAGGGATGGAGAATCATTTACTATATAGTAAAAACCAAAACCAAATCCATTGCTGTCAAGTCAATTCTGACTCATAGCAACCCTATAGGACAGAGTAGAACTGCCTTACAGGGTTTCCGACGAACACCTGGTGGATTCAAACCGCCGACCTTTTGGTTAGCAGCCGTAGCTCTTAACCATTACACCACCAGGGTAGGCACATGTTAATTCAGTTGAAGGGAAAAGCAATACACAATAACAGGGAAGTCAGCACAATGTGACCAAGGTAAAGCAAGACACTGAGAGGTACGTGAGAATAAAGGACAACTACAGTAACTACTATACCATGTACAATTCTGCAACGACAGTAATAACATCCAAAAATTTGTGAGTGGTTACACAGGTAGGTATGTATGCTATATAGAGGAGGGGGGCATATAGGAGGGCATGCAAGTATATATATGGGTATAGTTGTATTTGTATATATATATTTATATGTGCTACATGTATATTCACATATATGATAAAGCACATAGGGGCACAGCTATAGAAATTTCTTAGACATATCCAAACACTTTACAGGACTGAGTAACTGGGCTTGAAGGCTAAGGACCATAGTCTCAGGAGACATCTAGATCAATTGGCATAACATAGCTCATAAAGATAACGTTCTACATCCTAGTGTGGTGAGTAGCATCTGAGGTCTTAAAAGCTTGCAAGCGGCTGTCTAAGATACAACTACTGGTCTCTTCCTGTCTGGAGCAAAGGAAAGTGAAGGAAACCAAAGACTCAAGGAAGAAATTAGTCCAGAGAACAAATGGCCCTGGTGAACCACAGCCTTTTCTAGCCTGAGACCAGAAGAACTAGATGGTACTTGGCTACCACTACCCACCACTCTGACCAGGGACACAACAGAAGGTCTCGGTCAGAATGAGAGAAAAATGTGGAACAATACTCAAATTCATAAAAAAGACCAAACTTACTGGAATGATAGAGACTGGAGGAACACCTGAGTCTATCACCTTAAGACATCTTTTTAACCTGGAACTGAAGCCGCTCTCAGAGGTCTCCTTTCAGCCAAATATTAGATTGGCATATAAAATAAGCAATGACACCCAGGTGGAATGTTCTCCTTAGAATAGTCAATTATACGAAACCAGACGGGCAACATTTGCCAAAAGCAAAGATGAGAAGGCAATGGGGGCAGGGAAACTGGAGGGATGCAAAGGCGAAGCCAGAGCAGAAATGGGGAAAGTGCTGACACATTGTAGGGACAGCAGCCAATGTCACGGAACATTTGTATATGAATTGTTGATGGGAAACTAATTTGCTGTGTTTAAAAAAAAAAGAAGAAGAAGAAGTAAGCCGCAGAGGAGAGAATATGTTTGCAATGCATATAACTGGTGGCTGGGTGGTACAAACGGCTAAGCTCCTGACAGTTTGAACCCACCCAGAGGTGCCTTGAAAACAGGCCGGGCAATCTGCTTCCAAAAGGTCACGGTCTTGAAACCCTACAGAGCAGTTCTACTCTGCACACATGGGGTCACCATGAGTTGGAGTCAACTCAACCGCAACCACCAACAACATAACTGACTGTGGATTTCTCTAATCATTAATTTCCTCATCTATAGAGTTAAATGAGACAAAGGGTTAGCACAATGCCTGGCACATAAGAAGCATTTCATAAATAGTCTATAATGCTTCTCTTCTAACTAGGGCATCCAGGGAGGAGGCTTGTACCTCTAACCATTCTCAGGCAGACAATCTCTCTCCTGTTTTTGAAGGGTTTCCTCAGCTCTTCTTTTATAAATCTCCTCATGGTGAAGACATTTCCTACGGTACCACCTTCATCCCCCCAGCTGCAATCTGAATGCAGACCATCAAGTTCAGGTCTAAACAATAAAGTGGAGGCATTAAGAGGCTCCAGTGGGAAGGCTGAGGGTGGGTTTTACTCTCATCTGTCTCAGCTCATACGGTGGGAAATTCCCACAAGAGTGCTGAAAGCCACTGGGAGGGAGGGGGTGGTTAGGAGGGAAGAAAGTCCTCTCTTCTTTCAAACATAATATTATTTATCAGAATAGTCCCCTGGATTCCCAGAAGCATGAAAGAGGGAGCTTGCAGAATGGCTTCAAAGGAGTCATCTCCTTCCTGCAGAGACAAGCCAGGAAAAGCCAGAGTTTAAACAGGGAACATTCTGACCTGTGTGGATGGAGATGCTTTGGAGGCAGGTCAAGATCAGAGGCCACCTTGATGGGCCACCACAGTGGTTTGTCTCCGCCTCTCCCCTGGGAGGTACAGAACTTTTGAAGGGCCTGGGTTGCACCTCTAGCTTCCCTTTGCTGGGGGAAATCAGAGTCTAGAAGCCTCATGGCACCAAAGTGAAGCAGGGGTGGAGGGGGCGTGGGGGGTGCTAAGAACAAAGACACTCGAATAGACTCAGTCCTCATTAGTTCTGAGGGCCATGGGCCTCATTCCTACAACAGCATCAGGCACCATCTGCAAACTGTGCTATAGTTTACAGAACCTATTCACACCCCTCATGCTCTCTAACCCCATCACAGCCCTGTATGCTAAGGGTTATCCTTAACCCTCTTTTACAGATGCCCTAGTTGAGCCTCAGAGAAGTGAAGTGAATTACCTACGGTAATTCTCAAACTAAGGACTCATCCCACTGTATAATCCTACCTCCATCAAATTACCAATAATCATGATTAAAAATTATTATTTTTGAGCATCTCTTGTGTACCAGGCATATGACTACGTGCTTTACTTCCCTTAGCTTGTTTGTCTTTTGCAATAACCCGAGAAGAAGGTGAGGGTACCTCACTTCACGGGCCCAGAGAAGGTAATAATAGTAAGAGATAGTACTTGGTACCAGGCACTATTTTAAATACTTTGTTATTTGCCATTGAGTCAACTCCGACACATGGCGACCATATGTATAATAGGACGAATCATTGCCCAGTCCTGCACTAACTAAACACTTTAGTGTATATTAATGGACTTGATTTTCCCGATAATCCTGTGACAATAAGTGCTGGTATCACCTTCATTTTAGAGATACAGGAACTGAGGCTCAGAGACATCAGTAGATTGTCTGAGGTCACACAGACAGGAAGTAGCAGAACTGAGATTTGAATCCAGGATTCTTGCCCCTATTCTGCATCGCTAGCAGTATAGGTGACTTACCCTAGGTAATACCTAAGAAGTGTCAGAATCCAGATCAAGAACCCTGTCCAACCGAAAACCTAGACTCATCCCACCAGGCTGTCCTGCCTACAATGGAGCTGGAGGGACGGCTCTGGGTCAAGTGGGCAGTCTCATCCTCTCCATCTACCCCTCTGGAAATCAGTCCCCAGAAACAGGATCCACGCAGGCAGACCCCTCTCCAGCATCGGCTGCCTTTCCCTAGGCCCAGTCAGGCTGACAAAGCAGAGACCCAGCCCCACCAACGATCTTTGCCAGTTTTCCTCTCTGCTTGCTAGTCGCTGGCAAAACCAGGCCCAGTCTCTGGTTTTCTCCCTTGGTCCCCACTGAAAACTCTGGACGCCAGGTAGAGAGGAAGCTTGGAGGGAGAGGGAAGCTCCTCCACAAGCCAGGAGAGGGGAAAAGGAGCTGGGTGAGGGGTGAGGGAGAGGGGTGCTGGGGAGTGGTTCTGGAGTTGTCTATGGGTAACCTAGCAACCACTGGGCTC
>NW_004444042.1:9959233-9978216 GCF_000243295.1 Trichechus manatus latirostris
GGGGGCGTGGGGGGTGCTAAGAACAAAGACACTCGAATAGACTCAGTCCTCATTAGTTCTGAGGGCCATGGGCCTCATTCCTACAACAGCATCAGGCACCATCTGCAAACTGTGCTATAGTTTACAGAACCTATTCACACCCCTCATGCTCTCTAACCCCATCACAGCCCTGTATGCTAAGGGTTATCCTTAACCCTCTTTTACAGATGCCCTAGTTGAGCCTCAGAGAAGTGAAGTGAATTACCTACGGTAATTCTCAAACTAAGGACTCATCCCACTGTATAATCCTACCTCCATCAAATTACCAATAATCATGATTAAAAATTATTATTTTTGAGCATCTCTTGTGTACCAGGCATATGACTACGTGCTTTACTTCCCTTAGCTTGTTTGTCTTTTGCAATAACCCGAGAAGAAGGTGAGGGTACCTCACTTCACGGGCCCAGAGAAGGTAATAATAGTAAGAGATAGTACTTGGTACCAGGCACTATTTTAAATACTTTGTTATTTGCCATTGAGTCAACTCCGACACATGGCGACCATATGTATAATAGGACGAATCATTGCCCAGTCCTGCACTAACTAAACACTTTAGTGTATATTAATGGACTTGATTTTCCCGATAATCCTGTGACAATAAGTGCTGGTATCACCTTCATTTTAGAGATACAGGAACTGAGGCTCAGAGACATCAGTAGATTGTCTGAGGTCACACAGACAGGAAGTAGCAGAACTGAGATTTGAATCCAGGATTCTTGCCCCTATTCTGCATCGCTAGCAGTATAGGTGACTTACCCTAGGTAATACCTAAGAAGTGTCAGAATCCAGATCAAGAACCCTGTCCAACCGAAAACCTAGACTCATCCCACCAGGCTGTCCTGCCTACAATGGAGCTGGAGGGACGGCTCTGGGTCAAGTGGGCAGTCTCATCCTCTCCATCTACCCCTCTGGAAATCAGTCCCCAGAAACAGGATCCACGCAGGCAGACCCCTCTCCAGCATCGGCTGCCTTTCCCTAGGCCCAGTCAGGCTGACAAAGCAGAGACCCAGCCCCACCAACGATCTTTGCCAGTTTTCCTCTCTGCTTGCTAGTCGCTGGCAAAACCAGGCCCAGTCTCTGGTTTTCTCCCTTGGTCCCCACTGAAAACTCTGGACGCCAGGTAGAGAGGAAGCTTGGAGGGAGAGGGAAGCTCCTCCACAAGCCAGGAGAGGGGAAAAGGAGCTGGGTGAGGGGTGAGGGAGAGGGGTGCTGGGGAGTGGTTCTGGAGTTGTCTATGGGTAACCTAGCAACCACTGGGCTCAGTGCAGTCACAAAGCAGACAGACTTGCCTACGGAACCCAGAAGGCTTCATGCTGATTTGTCCTCTGGCTCCTGCTCAGGCAGCAGGGCTTCTCCCCCACATGTTATAGTGGGCACGTTCCTTGGTGAGTCCAGAGACTTCTCTCGGGGAAGGAAATGGGCATGGAGCCTGGCCATGGGGGAGGGCCCAGAGGGGTGGACGTGGGGAAGACGGCAGCCGTGTCTCTGGACTGATGTGAGCGTTCAGACCCCTGGTGCCCAGCCACATGGGGGCCCAGGGGAAGAGAGGAAGGAGCAGAGCAGGGGCAGACCTCTCTGCAGCAGCTGTGAGTTGTGACCTATTAGTGGCTTATAAAGTCAATTTAATGGGTCATGCCTAACACTGACAAAATGAAAACAGAAAAAATAGGATCAAAGTCTCAGTGTGCATCACATGTAGGCGGGGTGAGGATTGCTTCAGGGCATTCTTGCTTCCGTTTTGTACATATACACAAGTGCGTACACATGCATGTGTGAATTGAGTCTTGATGTAAAAAGACATTTCTTATTGTGGTCACAGTCAAAAAGAATTTGTAAGTTTCTGTTCTAAAGAGTAGCTTTGCCTGTGGGCATGGGAGTTTGGAGCTCCTGTCCCCAAGCCTGCAGCATCTCTGTACTCTAGAGCCCAGTCCCCATCATCAAGAATGTCCATAATTCCTTAAAAGGAAGCTCTGCCCATTGTTTTTCTCTTTACAGAAAAGATCAGGAGCCTGTGAGTCAGGAGGCCTGGGCTCTGGTCCCTTGGTCTGTGACCTCAGCAAGACTCTCCTCTTTTCTGAGCTCAGGGAGTGCCGACCATCCTGCCCTAACCTGACAAAAGGCTGGCACTGAGGGGTCTCAAAGGTCCCTCCTTGTGCTTCTGTGGCTTCAGGGTTGATTCTCAAAGTGCACTGATTTTCTGTCCCACCCCCATCCCTGGCATCTGCAACCCTAGCCCTTCGGTTTCATGTGTCTGTGTGTGTGTGTGTGTGTGTGTGTGTGTGTGTGTGTATCTCCGAAATTCACAGTTAGCTGGATATGTTGTTGTTGTTAGGTGCCATCGAATTGGTTCTGACTCATAGTGACTCTACATACAGAATGAAACACTGCCTCGTGCTGCACCATCCTCACAGTCGTTGCTGTGTTTGAGATTATTGTTATAGCCACTGTGTCAATCCATCTCGTTGAAAGTCTTCCTCTTTTCCACTGACCCTCTATTTTACCAAGCATAATGTCCTTCTCCAGGGACTGGTCTCTCTGATAACATGTCCAAAGTACGTTATGAGACAAAGTCTCACCATCCTTGCTTCTAAGGAGCATTCTGGCTGTACTTCATCCAAGACAGAGTTGTTCATTCTTACAGCAGTCCATGGTATAGTTGGATAGACACATACACAAAATTTTTTCAAGCCCACAGGTTTAGATAAATCACAATTCTTGGTTTTGACACCTATCATCTCATCCATTTAATAAATTTATTTAATAGTATACTGAACACTAATAATTGTACCATCAAAACCAAGAAATAGAACAATATCAACAGCACATGCCCTTATTGAGCTCCTGTTATAGACTGAATTATGTCTCCCCAAAATGTGTGTCAACATGGCTAGGGCATGATTCCCAGTGTTGTGTGGTTGTCCACCATTTTGTAATCTGCTGTGATTATCTATGTGTTGTAAATCCTAGCCTCTATGACACTAATGTGGAAACCCTGGTGGCGTAGTGGTTAAGAGCTACGGCTGCTAACCAAAAGGTTGGCAGTTCAAATCTACCAGATGTTCCTTGGAAACCCTATGGGGCAGTACTACTCTGTCCTATAGGGTCGATATGAGTCGGAATTGACTCGATGGCAATGGTTTTTTGTTGTTTTTTTTAAAATGATGTTAATGAGCAGGATTAGAGGCAGTTATATTAACGAGACAGGGCTCAATCCACAGGATTAGGTTGTATCTTGAGTCACTCTCTTTTGAGATATAAAGAAGAGAATTGAGCAGAGAGGAAAGGGACTTCATACCACCAAGAAAAAAGCACCAGGAGAAGAGCGAATCCTTTGAACCCCAGGTCCCTGAAAGGAGAAGCGACTAGACCAGGGGAAGATTGATGACAACGAACTTCACCCAGATCCAATAGAGAGAGACAGCCTTCCCCTGGAGCTGGCACCCTAAATGTGGACTTCCAGCCTCCTAGACTGTGAGAGAATAAATTTCTCTTTGTTAAAGCCGTCCACTTGTGTTACTTCTGTTATGGCAGTACTAGATAACTAAGATAGCTCCTCTCCTACCCCATCTTCCCACCTTTTCTCAAAAATAGCCACTAACTGAATATTGTGTTTAGCATTTTCTCACCTTTTTTTTTTTTTTTTAAGTTTTATCACTTATTTATGATAATTTTGCTTGCTTTGGAACTTTTTTTTAAGATCTCATACTATACAGTGTTCAGGGACTTGCTTTCCTTCACTTATAATTATATTTGTAAGTTTGATCCTTGTAGTTTTGTGTCACTGTGGTTCATTCATTTCCATGATGTGAATGTAGCACAGATTCTTTATTAATTCCAATACCATTTGACATTGGGATTGTCACCAGGTTTTTGCTATTTTAGGCAATGTTAGTATGAAAATTCTTATGAATAGTCCCTGTTGTGCATCTGCAAGAGTCTTTCTTGGATATATATCTGGGAGAAGAATCACTGGGTGATGTGGCATGCAAATGTTCAATTTTACAAGATATTACCAATTTTTTCCTCAAAGTGTCTGCTCAGTTTACACTTCCACCACATCTGTGAGAGTTCCTGCTGTTCACATTCTCTTCAACACTGGTATTAAGTGCATTGGTCTTTATTCCATTAGAAATCCTACAATGGCTACAGAGGTGAGGACCCATTTGAATGAACATCCACGGATGAGGTAAGACCTGCCCGAATGACTGAGGAGGTGGTGGTGCAGGGGTGGGCAATAGGGCAAAGTGAAAGACAAAAGTGGTCTTAGTGGAACTCAATAGACTGGGCATCCAAGAGAGGCAGTCCTCTTTCTCCTTCCACTGCTATCAGCCAGGCCCCAGTAGGTTCTCAGGCCCAGATAGCCCAGGTCATGGGCTGTCCCCTCTCTGGTAGGGAGGTGGTATGATGCCAGGGAGGTAGGAGTCCTGAGCACAGGAATCCCAGGGTTTCTCAGGGGGTGATTTCCTCCATTAGTTGCGGATAGAGGAGACCAGCTAACTGTAACTTTCAGAGAAGGTTTGCTTTATTTCTTTAAGTCCCAGGTCCCTTACAGGTGAATCAAGAATGGAACAGGAAACTCAGGGGCCTGGTCAGCAAAGTTCTCAGAGGGTCCCGGGGCAGCACGCCTTGCTTAGAGTATCCAGAATCCATCCGTTCTCCTCCAGAGGGCCTCCCTCCAGCCAGGGCCACCAGGAGAAGGGAGTGCAGACAGCAAGCAGGCAGGTTGTCCCACCAGACTCCTGGTGGGGAGTGTCCCTCTTTGCATCCATGCTGGACTTACCTCTTCCACCAGGGACAGAGGTTCGGCACCCTCAGGATCTGGAAGGGTGCAGGGTGGAGGACAGGGAACCTGAGACGGCTTCTCACCAGTGAAGCGAGAACTTGAAGCTTCCCTACAGCGTCTCAGCCCTGACAGCTGCCTCCCCGAGAGCTGCATCTCCTGGGAGGGGCTCCCACAGGAAAAGGACTTGCTCACATGGTCTGGCCTTGGCTCCAGCTTTGACCCCTGGACACTGAGTCTAGGCAAAGACTGCCCCTGAGGGCGGGGGGAAGGTGACAGCCCATAGCTGGCTTCTCCTTGGCTGCTGACTGCTTAGCTTGGGGAGAGGCCCTTTCTGGAGTCTGCCTTCTGCCCCTGGGGTATATATAAGGTGCCTTTTCTCCAATCCCAGGTGTTTGGATGAGTAGGTGGGTCTGTGGCTTCTCTTTCTGGTTTTAAAGATGATCTTGGGAGAAAACTGGGACCCTGGGAGATTCCACCTGAATTCTCTCAAATGGATCCTAGCTCCCTGCTAAAGCATCTTAGGATAGAAGGGTCACTGGGACTGGATTGCACCAATTGGGAAGGGATTCTGGGGGAGCTTTGGATACCATGAGGGTTTAGCGAAACCCTAGAAACCAGATTTCAGAGTGCCTCAGGAATGGACTCTGTAATAAGCTCTGAGCTCTATTCACTTCTTCTTGACCCTCTCCTTCAGTCCAAAGGCTGAGCCGAAGACTGAGAAGAAGTCAGGGCCCAGGCCAAGGAGTCACGGGGACAGCGGGCCACAGAGAGAACTGGTGATCCCAGGCATCGTGGATTTCGAGCTGACCCAAGAGGCAGTGAGGACCCCCAAGCCCCAAACCCCTGGTGCCTACCGCTTTGGGCGCCTCAGCCACCACTCCTTCTTCTCCCGGCACCACCCCCACCCCCAGCGCGTGACCCACATCCAAGGTAGGGCGGGACACCAGGGTCTGGCTGGTGGGGTGCGGGGGGAGGCTAACTAATAGGTCGGAGAACTGGAAAGGAAGTATTTACCCCAGTCCCTGTTTCCAATGCCCCAAAGAGTACAGGAGCTTGGCCAGAGTCACAGAGCTGCCAAGTGGCCAAGGCTGACTCAAAGCCAGTGCCCCTGGTTGCCAGTCCAGGCTCCTTCTCAGAGGGGGCTGGAGAGAGTCACAGGCTCCTAGGATAGGGCTCACGCTCCCCATTTCACAAATCAGAGAAACTGATGAAAGCCTGCCCCAGAGCTGTGCTCTGCTGTCTAAATCAGGCTATTTCATCCACTTGGCCATTCACCCATCAAACACTGAGTATGAACTATGGGTCAAGCATTTTCTTGGTCCTGGGGATACAACAGTGAAAAAAATATAGTCTCTGCCCTCGTGGAGCTGACTCTTAGTGGGGATGAACAGTAAATAGAGAAGATGTTGAAGTGCCTAAGTGCCAAGGCTGGGAAAGAGAGATTGCTATTTTTAAAAGGTGCTTGGGAAGACCTCCCAATAACATGACATTTAAGCAAAGAACGAAAGGAAGAGAGGGCTAAACGATATGGATATGAAGAGGAAGAATGTCCCAGGCAGAGGGAACAGAAAGTGCAAAGGCCCAGAGGCAGGAGCATACTGGCTCTGACTGAGAAACAGCAAGGAAGCAGAGTAAACGGGAGGAGAGAAAGGAGATGGTCATGTGGCCCTTGTAGGCCACAGTAGTCATCATTAAGCCATCTTGCTGGGTTAGGTAGAAGCCATTGGAGGATTGAGAGCAAAGAAGTGACAGAAGTGGCACATTTTAATAAGGCCAGCCTGGCCTCTGTCTTGATAGTGGCTCGGATCAGGAGGGTACCAATAGAAGAGTTATTTAGTAGCCCTATTCTAGAGATAGAGAGAAAGTAAAGCCAACAGGTTCCCTGAATGATTGCAGGTAAGGGGTCAAGCTTTCCGGCCCTAGCAACTGGAAAACCAGAGTTCGTTTACTGAGACAAAGAAGTGGGAGGAGGGGTGGTGTGATGCGGCAGGTGAATCAGGAACTATGTCTCGGACTTGTGGGATGTGAAATGTGAGACGCCTTTTAGACAGCTAGGTAGAGGTGTACAGTAGTAGGCAGTTGGATCTGGAGTCAGAGGAGAGATGCAAGCGTGTAAGCCATTGGAATAGAGATGGTGTTTTAAGTGGCTTGCTGGATGAGACCATCCCAGAATTCTTATAGACAGAGGAGAGCAGGGCCCGTGGACTGAGCCCGGGGTACCCCAACATTGAGATGAGGTAGGAGGAAACAGGAGAGCGGGGTGTCCTAGGAGCAAAAGGAAAGTCCTTCAGGAAGGAAAGCGTGAGCAACCTCATTAAGTCCTAACCATGCTGGTCCTCAAAGCTTAACTATTTCAATCATTATATAGGAATCACCCAGTCCTTAGGCTGGAAGGGTCCTCACGAGTAAATCTGCCTCACCACCTCCTCCAGGCAGCCCCGCACTCGACCTTGCCCAGGGTGTCAGAGGGTCTAGCTAGAGCTGGCTCCCTGTGATGTGAGCACATGCCCCTCCCTTCACTGACTGTGATTTCATGCCCCCGCCCCAACGTCCTTATGTGGCCTACCCCTGGGTGCTCACACCAGCAGTTGATTCCCCTGCCATAGAAAGACAGAAGGACCCCTGGACTAGGGTACCAAGAAGCCTGGGTTCTTATCTTACCCCTGCCCAACTGGCTCCATGACCCTGATGGGTCCCTTCCCCTAACCATGCTAAGTGTCCCCATGGGTAGGAGAAACACCTGATCTAGGTCGTACGAGCTGGGAGCCACTCCCAGCTCTAATGATCTGTGGTTACTGCACGAAGTGGGGCCAGTACTCTCCCTAACCACCGGCCTCCTCCGTGCCACCCGGAGCTCCTGGGGTCCGCCCAGATCCCCTTCCCACAGCCTCTAACCCTTCACAGATCTCACTGGGAAGCCCGTCTGTGTCGTCCGGGACAAGTTCTCTCTGGCCCCATTGCCTCCGGCCATGATCTCAGCCCACTGTCTGATGACGATGCCCACCATCTCTGGCCCCATCGGAGACCCACAGTCCAATCGAGACCCTCGGCTTTCTTCTGGTGCGTACTTGGGCCACACACCCTCCCTCCCTTGGGACTCACACTGCTCCCTGAGGGCTGCCCCATGTGGGCAGGTGCCTGGGAAGGAAAAGGTCATTGCCTTAAGTCTGTGGGGTCCAGTCGGGTACCCCACTCTTTTCCTCATCTCCTTGGGCCAATACATCTCTGCATTACTCCCCACTCCACAAGTCCTAGCCTTCAGAAATGCACACCTGCTTGCATTTCAGGTATTTGAATTGCAATAAGCAGATTTTGGTAACAGTCATGTGACATACAGATATAGACAGGAAGGCTATAGGAAATATTGGTAACCTGTATGCCCAGCCCAAACAGAACAATCAGGCATAGTGCTGGAGCAGCGTTCTGGAGGCTTCTGCTCTCCCGGGCCTTGCCCTTTCAGATAGTGGGGTGTGGGAAAGTCAAGTTGGGAGTAAGGGTGATTCTGGGGTGGGGCCAGCACAGCCAGTGCAGGGCAGAGAGATTCAGAAGACCCGAAGCAGTGGCTGTTTGCCAACCTACCAGGGAAGAAGTGCAATATTTTAATAACAGGAACAGTTATAGCTGCTGAATCGCAGTCCTGGCTGCAGGTACTCAAAAGAGGCAAAACTATATTGAACCATACACATCTAGGCACACCTAGCCAAATGTTCTCCAGCGTCTTCCAGTGATACCATAGGCTAAGACCTCAATATCAGCCCTTCCTGGAGCAACTGCACACAAATACACATCTTCTAATTCCTGATCTCCTCCCTGAAGGGCACCACCTGCCCCTTTCCCTTTAAGACGCGGGGCAGGAAGGCTAGGAAGGAGAGGAGGCTCCCCTACTTACACTCTCACGTCCGTCCCACCACCTGGTGCCAGCGGGAGGGGACACAGGAGCAACCCCAGATATCAGCTGGCAGGCTCTTGTCCCCTCCTCCCAGAGACCTGGAAGAGGGAGTTGAAGGACCTGGCTTCCAGGGTGGCCGTCTTCACCAAGGAGAATGAGATGAAGAACAAAGAGGTGGGTGCAGAACAAAGATGCTCCCCCGTGATGAGGTGAAATGGATCCATCCCTTTGTAATACAGTCCCTCCAGAGTAGGTTCAACCCAGCCGATGGAGGCTCTGCCCTTGGCTCTGGGCAGGAGGGCCCATGAACACTAAGAGAGGAGGGTCACAGCAAGGGATCAAAGGAGGAAGACAGCATGCTTAGGTGGTGGAATTCAAGAAGGATTCGTAGAAGAGGTGGCATGGGGGGGGCCCCTCAAATATAAGTGGGATGTTTACAAGTGGACTGGGGAGCATTCTGGGCAGAGGCAACTGGCACAAAACACCGAAGCTGGCAAATGCAGGACATCTTTAGAGACAGGGTGGGGGAAGAGGAGCGAAGTTGTAAGTGGGAGCAGTGGTGGGTAAGATAGCAAGGGAGCATGACTGTGAATGCGAGGAGGCGGAGTCTGTACTTCAATTCTAAGCTTAGTTTAGTCTCTAAACTCATAAGGAGTGGAGCGTCACTGCAGGTTTTCCAACAGGGTGGGGGTGACCTCGTGAGCGCTATTTAGTGATAAAACAGTGAGGATAGTTGGAAGGCAGCTTGAAGGTGGCTGGATGCCGCCTGAGGACAAGCCTGCTGCTTTGGGTCTGGTCCTGCGGCTTGTCTTGGGCAGAGTAGAAAGTTGGAGGCCTGGCTTCCCGTCCCTGCCCTGTGGCTGACTCACTGAGGACTCAGGGCCAATCAGCTAAGCTGTCTGGGTTTCTGTTTTCTTATCTTGAAAATGGGGATATGGATATTACCAGTCTTAACTGGAATTGCAGGGGCAGCGGCCCCCTGACCTCGTGTGCAGAAGCCTGGCTGGAGGAGGGATTCCCAGGACAAAGAAAGGATGTCAAGCTGCCGGGTGGAAAGGACCTGGGGGCGGCTGAGCTAGAAATTAAGGCAGGCAGTGGGAGCTTTAGCACAGGATGCTATTTTTAAATCTCTAATGGAGGGGGGATGGGAAGCAGCAGTGGGGAGGACCTGCCCAGGAGGAAGGAGGAGGACCACAAAGGGGTGTCTAGCTTTCAATCTTCTGATGCTGACTTCCAGGAGGAAGAGCTTTTGTTAGTTTAAGCCCTAGAGGGGAGCCCTGGTGGCACAGTGGTTAAGAGCTGGGCTGCCAATCAAAAGGTTGGCAGTTTGAATTCACCAACCGCTCTTTGGAAACCCTATGGGGCAGTTCTACTCTGTCCTACAGGGTCGCTATGAGTTGGAATCCACTCAATGGCAACTGGTTTGGGTTTTTATAACGGAAGGGGAGCCCTGGTGGTGCAGTGGTTAAACGCTCGGCTGCTAACTGAAAGGTCAGTGATTTGAACTCACCAGCTGCTCTGCAGAAGAAAGATGTGGCAGTTTGCTTCTGTAAAGATTACAGCCTTGGAAACCCTGTGGGGCAGTTCTACTCTGTCCTATAGACTAGCTATGAGTGGGAATTGACTCGACAGCAATGGGTTTTTATAACGGAAGGTGGTGCAAATGGTTAATGACTTGGCTGCCAACTGAAAGGCGCTAGTCCACCCAGAGGTGCCTTAGAAGAAAGTCCTGGTGATCTACTTCCTGAAGTTCAGCCATTGAAAACTCTATGGAGCACAGTTTTACTTTGAGACACATGGCGTTACCATGAGTCGGAATCGACTTGATGGCAGTTGGTTATAAAGTAAGGGCTCTCCACTGGGAGCGGGTCAGAGATGCTGAAGGGGGCATCTAGGATGAGGTGGAGTGCCCTGGACGATACGTCAGGTCCCTGGCAATGCTGTCATGCTGTGTCCAGGAAGGAGGGAGGATGACATTGTGGAGGGAGAGCCAGCAGGGCAGGTGGAGCTGGGACCTGGACTCCTCATTCTCTTCCTTGCTTTCTCCCTCCCCATCTCTCAATGCCTGGAGTCTCTGCTACTTTTCTTCCTGCAAAAGGAGGAGCCACAGCGAGAGCAGGGGGCAAAGTACTCGGCCGAGACTGGGAGGCTCATCCCAGCTTCCACCCATGCCACTGGCTGCCGCAGCTCCCGCCAGGGCCAGCGCAACCACCCTTCAGGCCGAGATGGAGGAGTCCAGACCTTCGTGCTGCAGGACCAGGAGCTGCTGGTGAGACTCGGGGAAGGCTGGAAACTGCGGGCCCTCGGGAGACTAGGATGGTTCCTGCTCCCAGCTCTCCCACCTAGGATGCCTACAAACTGCTTGAAAGTGTGGCCGCTCCCAGGAGACTGTCACCTAAGACTTTTTAAGACTCAGAAACCTCAGACCTGGAAGTCAGGAGCCTGGGCTCTAGTCCCCTGCTGTCTCCAGGTTTCTGTATAACCCTTTCTCTTTCTGTGGAAGTTCTTTGCCCTCTCGGGGGCCTTAGCCTCCTCATCTATACAAACTGGGATGTGTGAGCACGTTATCATTGAAGGTCTGTTCCAGCTCTGGTATTTGATGAGCTCATGAAGGGAGCTATAAAGGTAGAATAAGAGACATGGGGGTTGGAGGTCCTGCCTAGTATGTTCCCCATGATGGTACGCTGCTCCCTATAGCACTACAAGGCTACTCCCAGCCTTGTCTCCCCACATTCTAACGGGTCTGGCCGATGCTTACGCAAAGCACAAAGCCCACCTCCTCCATGTTCAGGTTCCCCCATCAAGACCTGAAATGAATCCACTGCTCATTCCTACGAGTTAAGGCATCAAAGGTCCCTGTTTAAATGCACACGTTCTCCAGACAAGCTCAGACACTGAGCCAAGCATCTCAACACCTTCCTTTTGTCCAGTGCTTCCAGGCATGTGGTCCTTTTGGAGACTGAAAACTGGCCAGTGAAGTGGATAGAGCAGATAGGGTCTGGGGTCCCCATGCCACAGATGGGGAGGCTGAGGCCCTGCCAGGTGACATTTCTTGGCCCAGGCCCCCCAGAGAGAGAGCAGCATAGCTGGGACTAGAACACAGTACTTTCTCCACCACAGGGCAGCCTCGCCTTGCCTGGAATTAGGTTCTCGGGTCCCGTGGGGAGGGGGCACAGGGCAGGTAAGTTGGATGTGGAGAATGGGGAAGGGCCCAGGAGCATACCAGGGTGGGTAACCACAGTGGATGGGGACCTGGGGGTGAGGGTGGGCACCCAAGCACGTATAGATGTGGGGATAGGCCTTGCACACTTCCCAGTCTGCCAAGGACAAGGCAGACCTGCTGGGGGCATAAAGGCCCCTCTGGGTCCTGGGATGACTGGCTGCCAAGAGCTGAGGAGACCCCACTCTCCTAGGACTCCAGGGGTTCCACCTCCCACGGAGGCGCCCAACTTCAGCCAGCCATAGCCACTGCCACCACCAGCAACCTGGCCTAGGGATCCCCCGTAGCCTGTCCAAGACAGAGCTGGATCTTTTCTCAATGATCCCTGACTGGCAAGCATGGGGGAAAACGGGCCCTGAAGTAGAAGAGATGCCAAAGGCTAAGAAGGCGGCTGGGAGCCAAGTGTACACGCTGATCAGCAGGAAGGCACCCCAGGCTGAGTCATGTACAGAGCCAGCCAACCCTGACCTTCAGGCCACCCACTGGGACCACCTCACCTCTTTGCTAACACTTCCAGACTTGGGGAGCTTCAGGGTGGGGAGATCTGTGGGGTTCTCAAAATCCCCAAGCCAAGGACCAGCGCATTTGGGACTCGGTGCATCTCTGAGGCGCTGCCTGGCCAGCTGTGACTTTGCCTTCCCAGTGAGGGGCCCCGGGGAGAGTCCTGAAGGGGTGAGGGGTCCACATATCTGGTTTCTGAGGCCTAGTCCTGCCACAAGCTCCCTGCTACGTGTCCTCCTCTCTCCAGGCCTCTGATCCTCACCTGCCCTGTGGGAGGCCAAGAATTTTCCTCCAGGGCTGTTGGGAGAGATAGCCCTCTGTGATGTGCCAAGTCCCTTGCAGAGGGGAAGCAGGGACTGTTGTGGGGACCAGTTTAGCTAAGCATGTGGCTCTGGGAGCCCGCTATAGGAGAGGAGCCCTCACGCCCTCTGAAGCCAGGTTCACCTGGGCTCCTGGCCGTACCTGCCAGCCAGCCCACTGACCACACCCTCCTCCTGCCCACAGATCCTGGAGCTCCTCTGCCAGATCCTGCAAACAGACTCACTGAGCGCCATCCAGTTCTGGCTACTCTGTGCTCCCCCAAAGGGTAAGGCAGGCAGCTGCTGAGGTCCTTCCTTCTCTCTGGTTCCACAGGACTCCAATGTCGCTTGACTCCCACCACAGGGAGTCTGGGCCTCTTCTCCTTATTTGGAGCCTCAAACTGACCCTTTCCAGCTGCCAATGGCACTGTCTCTCCTCTGCTGTTCCTCAGCAGGGTTTCTGTGGCCTCTCTCCTTTGAGGCGACCCCTTCTTCGTGCTGAGGCCACCTAGACAGCTGGGAGGGAGAAATCTATGGGCCATATTTAGCTCTACACAGCCTCTCACACCACCACTGTGACACACTGATACAAATACACACACCTAAGAACACCCGGGTACACTCGTGGGCGCAAGAATACACCTACAGTGCACAAGGGGCAGGGGGAGGAGTAAGTGGAAGGGCGAGGGGTGAGGAGAATGAGGGCTCATTGGAGAAGGCTTCCTGGAGAGTGAAGGCTTGATGGCTTCCCAGAGAGGGCAAGGGGGTGGCCAGGAAGGCCAGAGAGGCACAGGAACAAGGTACACATGTGACTGTACGCTGAGAGAGGGGCGTGGAGGGGCCGGGGCTCTGCACACACAGGGGCAAGGAGAGAAGTGGGGGCCTCCCTCATTGGGATCTCCGTCGTGGGGACCTCTGAGCAAAAGGTGAGAGGGTTAGAGAAAGCTGCCCTGGAGCAGGTGGGACAGAAGTGCTGGAGGCCCTGCTCCCTGCCCCATCCAGGCGCAAGAAGGGTGCCCTTGGGGTCCTGCCCTGAGGACCTTGCCCGGGGCTGTGCTTACAGAAAAGGACCTGGCGCTGGGACTCCTGCAGACAGCAGTTGCTCAGCTACTCTCCCAGCCCCTAGTCTCTATTCCGACAGAAAAACTCCTGAACCAGCTTCAAGAAGCTCAAGATGCACCCCAAGAGAAGCAACAGCCATACTACAGGTGGGCTTCACCCCCCTCACCTGATCTTCTGTTCCCAAGGCACTCACAGGTGAGGCCGGTGGGGCCTAGAGAAGGGAACCTGGCCGTGGCTCCAATCCTATCACATTGCTGGAAGACCTGCTGGGCTAGGCCAGACTCAGAGCTGCTGGCTGCAGGGGAGGCCCGAGGGGGTCACCAATGTCCGTGGCAGCAACACAGGGCTGGGTAAGATGTGTCTAGCCCTCCGGAAGCTCTTGGTCTGTGGGAAGACGCAGGTAGAGAAGTAATGCTAACACAGGGCATGCAGAAGTTCCTTTCTGTGGGTGTGAGATGGCCAGAGGAGGAGGATGACAAATTAGGGGAAGGGAGATCAGGGAAGGCCTCACAAAGCAGGCGAGTAGTGCCTAAGTGGCAGCAATGTAACGCAGTACGGGGTTCCCACTGCGCTTGCCTGGCACCGCGGGGCATTTTACATCTTTCTAGTCCACACAGCAGCTCACTGAGACAGTATTGCATCCGTTTTACATATGAGAAAATGACCTGCCCAGGGTCACTCGGCTGGTCAGCAAAAGAATTGGGATTCAGACTCAGGCCTGACTGATTCTAAAGCTGTTGTTCCCAAGCCCAGCAGGGCTCAGGGTCACCCTGGGAGTGTGTTAAAATGCAGATTCCTAGAGATTCTAATACAGCAGGCCAGGCCTCCCTTACAGCTCCAGGGATTTACCAGGCCTTGGTTCTCAGTGGTCGTGGCAGGTGATGGAGTCCTTCCTGAGGTGGGGCAGGAAGTCCACCTGGTGACAGCCATGGACAGATGCTTTGGGGCTTTTGAGGAGGGGCCCTTCTTGCCTCTTCCTGGAGTAGACAGCTGATTGCACCCCCTTCCTCACCTTGCACTTGGCCGAGTGGATTCCAGCCTCACCTCCCAGCCTCTCCTTTGCATTTGGTTGTAGTCAATCCTCGAAGAAGACGAAGTCACCACCTGTACCAAGGAGCGAAAAGCCAGGTAAGATTCCACGCGGTGGGGCATCTGGGGGCTCCCTGGCTAGATTCCTCAGAGTAGTCAAGGCACCTTGGAAATGGGTCCCTGCCCAAGGAAGCTGCTCATTTTGTCCATTCATTTGTTCAAATATTTATCCATTCATTCATTCATTCAACAAATACCTGTTTAGCACCTACTATGTGCTGGGCTCTGGGAATCACGGGGAAGGCATTCAGACAAGCTCCTGTCTCCCAGAGCTTACGTTCTAGTGAGGAGGGTGCAGACAGCACATGAGAAAACCATCTGCAGGCAGCAAGAGCCAGAAGGAAAATAAAGCAGGTGATGTGATGGATAGGAAGAGAGACTGGGGGAGGGGAGTGAGCGCCTGGAGCTGAAGGACTGGAAAAAATCCAGCCACCTAGGTCTGGGGGGCCCTGCAACCATGAGCCTGGAGTGTTTGTGGAAGAGCAAGTAGACCAGGGTGCCGGGCCTTGTGACAGGGAAGTGGTAAGAACTGAGCTGGGCGGCGGAAGCGGTCCACACAGGCCTGGTGGGAAATGCAAGTCCTGTGACTCTTTTGGGTGGGTGCCCTGAGCCCTGGAAATATTTTAAAACAATCCCTCTGGCTGCGGTGTGGAGAATGGACTGTGGAGGTTGGGAAGTAGGGATGAGGCTGTGCCGTAGCCTGGGGGGGAGGTGGGTATTGGGGAGAGTTGTTGTTAGTTGCCTTTGAGCACGGTGACCCCATGTGTGCAGAGTAGAGCTGCTCCATAGGGTTTTCAAGGCTGTGATCTTTCGGAAGCAGATCACCAGGCTTGACTTCCAGGCGCCCCTGGGTGGGTTCGGACACCAACTTTTCAGCTAGTAGTTGAGTGCTTAACTGTTTGCACCACCCAGGGACTAGCCAGAAGGAGGTAGTGAATAGATATCCAAGACGTGCTTCATCTCCCCTCCCCTGCCACACACACACACACACACACACACACACACACACGCACGCACGCACGCACACACACACACACACATGACTGTAAGGCCCCTGCAGGCAGCCTGAGATCCTGTGAGCTGTCAGAGTGTCTGGATTAGGCGCTTAATTGATATGGTATCTGTTACCTGACTCTTGAGAGAGGGTGGTGGTGCGGCTCAAAGAAGGGAAGCAGCTTGTCCCAGGTCACCAGCAGAACTGAGAGGAGAACCTGAGCTCAAGCTGGGCGTCTTCCCTCTGCTCTCACACGTCAGCGGTGGCCTTGCAGAGATGAGGGGTCTGCTGGGCCCCCAGGGCAGCTCCAGCTAGGGCCTGGCCCCTCCTCGTCATCCTCTCCTGCCTGCTGTCTCTCCCCTTCCCCCAGAGTACGTTGGAGCTGCACAAGTTCTCCGCATGCAGTCGAGCCACAACTCAGAAGACAAAGGGTCCGAGCCAAAGGCAGAGAGCTGAGCAGTCCCTGTGGCACTGCCTATGGGGTGCGAAAGCCTTCCCCAAAGGCAGGAGTGCTTCTGCCCTTACCACCTGAAGAGTAGCACCTGCTTTCCTACTGCGTAGAGTCTGTTAAATAAAACACTGCCCTCCCTTAGAGAGGACAATAACGCTCTCCTGTCGGTAGTTGGCGTGTGTTTATTCCAGGAGAGGGGACGGGCTGCACTGAACCATCCCCACTCCCATGGAGAAAGCCCCAGTGCTACTGCCAGCATGGGGCTCACCTGGTTTTATCATGTTCTAGAAAACCCAAGGGCAGAGGGTAGTTGAAGACACCTGAGAAAGGGGCTCTGCCCCTCCTGGAGCCAAGACACAGGATTCTGAGTAGGTTTGAGCAGAGGTCAGGGAACCCACAGGCAGCCTCATTACTAATTATTGAGCTTCTACCACATGCCAATGGAGCCCTGGTGGCACAGTGGTTAAAGTGCTCAGCTGCTAACCAAAAGGTCAGCAGTTGGAACCCACCAACCTTGGAAACCCTGTGGGGCAGTTCTACTCTGTCCTATAGGGTCGCTATGAGTCAGAATCAACTCAATGGCAGTGGGTTTGGTTTGTTTTTGTTTTTTTTTTTTAACCATGTCCCAGGCACTGAGACTTACTTAGGGACTTATGTAATGACTGTGCGAATTGTTCTGCCCACTTTATCTGCAATAGTATAATTGATTGTCCCCAAAGCCCTCTGGATGGAATATTTATATTATCACCCCCATTTTACAGATGAATAACTGAGGCTCAGAGAGGTGAAATAGCTTGTCCAAACTCACATAGTTAAGAAGCTGCAGAGCCAAGGTCCAAACTCAAGCTATCTGGCTCTAGTGTCCCTGCTCTTAACCACTGTAGTCTACTAGCTTACGAACTGTTCACTGCCATCGAGTCGATTCCAGCTCGTGTCAACCCACCATGCGTGCAAAATAGAACTGCTCCGTAGGGTTTTCAAGGCTGTGACCTTTCAGAAGCAGATTGCTAGGCCTGTCTTCCAAGGCACCTCTGGATGGGTTCGAACTGCCAACCTTTCAGCTAGTAGTCAAGAGCTTAACCATCTGAGCCACCCGGGGACTCCTTACAAACAGCAACCCTCCCCAAAAGCTGTGGTTACATTCCTGAAAAGTTAAACGGTTAGCAAAATGGTGGTTGACAAGATCAAGGAGGCAATGCACATTTTATGAATGTGACCCAGATTTCAGCTGGAGCGCCTCTATCCTTTAACATCTAAAGAAGAAGATCTGACCCCCTGGGAAGTCCAGTGTCCTTCTTGAGAGTTCTGTAAATTCCCAGGAAAGGGGAGAAGGGCAGTGAGTGTTGAGGATTTATGATTTTGTGCTCACCTCTGGCTCTGACTCAGTTCAGCCCATGGATTATGGCTCCACTCCACCCTTGCTGGCCCTGCTCCACATCACATCATTTCCCATGGATTCAGTCCTTCTGGATTTTCCCAAATATCTCATTCACACAAAACATTGCGTGCAGCAGGCTTCAATCAGGATCAGGGGATGGATGGGGACTTGCCACAAATCTGCAAACAGCTTCACACTGGAATATTAGATCACTTGGTTTTTAAAAGTCCATGCTTCCAGTGGGGATGTTTCCCTGGCTGCAACACTCTATATAACAACTGTGCCCCTTGCTATCTTTCTGGCGTTCTCTTCTCCTGTCCTCATCCCTGCCACGAGCTTGCCAGTAGAAAGCCCACATTTATGTTTTGATCGATGCAGCCATTCAGCTTCTACCAGCCTCTATCCCCAAACTCTCCAGCCCTGCTTTCGCCTGTCCAACCTTGACAAGAGAAGTTCTGTTCATGGAACAGGATCTGCACTCCTTGGCAGTTGTGGTGGTAAATAGCATTTTCCTCTAACATTACAATGATTTTTAAAAAATATTTTAGGAATGAGAAGATAGTTTGTTCTGTAAACCTTCATCTAAAGTACAATTAATATATGCGTGTGTGTATATATATATATATTCTAGAAGATGTCTGCTTCCAAAACAAACCAAATATGTTGGCATAAAAGCCCTGGCCCTGTAGGTAATACTCCTAAATCGCCTTTAATTTTTCAGAAAATGTGTCTGTGAGATTAATACTCATTGCTGCAGATTCTCATCATTTTCATATTCCACAGAGCATACTTGTCTTCAAAGTTCCTTAGTCCATCCATCCTTCAGGTTTAATTATTTTGCTTTCTCTGTCTCATGGTTGCTTTTGCAACTCTTTGCAAAATGCTTACGTGACTGCCTGGCCTTTTCACAGATTGTCATTATGCTTAGAGACAAGACTTTCTGGCCCTGGTTTCTTATCCATAGACTTGAGGGCAGAATTGTGAACAGACCTCTCTCAGCAGCCTCGAAGTCTATAGGGAGCAAGAAAGATAAGGGGACTGAACTGAACCACATATACATAAAAGATGGTGGAAATGAATGTTGTGATATGCAAAGGTGAAACTGCTTTATTGCAAAAAATGGTTGGTCCAGCTGGGGTTGTAAGGAGTGACCATGACCTCATTCAATGCTCAAGGCAACCCATAAGGTGGATGTAATTATACACTGTTTACAGGTGGAAAACCCAAGGCTTAGAGCAAAAGTAACTTGCCAAAGATTACAAAGCCAATGAGTTGAGG
>NW_004444042.1:9978891-9980767 GCF_000243295.1 Trichechus manatus latirostris
CCTGAATTTGGGCTTGTAGCCTAATGGACTGAGAGAATAAACTTCTCTTTGTTAAAGCCATCCACTTGTGGTATCATGTGTTCAGGGATTCACTGCTAAACCACAGAAACACACCCAGGAGCTGCTGTGGGCCCTCAGACAGGGAGGAAGTTGAAGGTTCCAGACAAGCCACAAAGCAACAGAGTTATCGATGGCCTCCATGGGAAGTATGAGTGGTGTCGGGCCTGCCTTCCTCATCCCCAGCACTTAAGCCCCAGAATCTAGTTTTTTTTTTTGAGGACCACCTGTGCCCTCAGACCCTGTCCAGGTTAGAGGCCAGGCCTGCTTACCAGGCTCTGGTCTGGAAGTTCTGCTTGGCTGCACAGCCCTGTCCAGCAGGGTCTCTATCCCCCACTTAGCAGTGCTCCCTGTCCACAGTGGCTGAGACCCACTTGGGCACCAAGATGGCCTTCCTGGGTGTCAGGACACGATGGCCACCTCCTGGCCCCTCCTAGGCTTTCAGTGGCTCCAGGCCCTGGAAGTTCTCCTCTCCCCTCCCCTTTTGTCTCTGCTTAAAGCATGTTCCCTGGTGCTCATGAAGACAGATTTTTCCCTCCAATCTTCTCCCCACTACCTCTAGGTCCTTCCTGGAATCCAGTCTCCTTAGCAACTCGGGTGGCCATTATTTGAGACTGCCCAGGAAGTCCCCCCTTTCTTCCAAAGTGGACGTGTAACAGCTTTATCCAACCAGAGGACCCCATCCCTTGGGTTCAGGGGTAGGATAAGTGTGTGACCCAAGCTGGGCCCATCAGTCTGTCCTTGGGACTTTGGGGTAGAAGGAGAGATGGTGGCATTTGAAGGGATGACATCTTTCTTTGCCTTTGGGGTCATAGCAGTAAAAGAATGAAATTTAGAGTCATCATTGGTCATCATCACTCCATGGGGTCGAAGCCCTGGATTCAGCCATACCTGATGCCCCAGATTCTCCCCATTATGTGAGGCAATAAAATTCCTTCTTAATCTAGTAGTTGATTTTTTTTTTTTCCGTATATGATCAAAAGAATCCCGAATAATCTAAGTGAAGTCTCCAGAATTATAATCCAGGTGCATCAGACTCCAGAGCCCTGGCTCTCAGTCACTGACGAGAGCTCTTGCTTCCCAAATGTGAGCCATTCCCATACCCCCATCGTGAATTTGGTACAGCTGTTTACCACCTATTCTATTCCTTAACACTTCTGTAAATTTACCTTTCTTTTTTTTACTCAAATAAATAAGCAACATCCATGGCATCATGGTTTTAACATGCTACTTATAAAACATTCTCATACACATGAAATTAAATAGGGAAGTACTAAAATGTAAACTGGTCATCCTTGTGACACCTAAGTCCACCTATTGCACCACCCGAGTATACTTACCACACCTTGGGAAACATTTGATTGGAATAGATTGCAATTTGAAGATGAGGCATCCACCCCGGGGACTGCTAGTTTAAGGGCACATGTGGGAGTCAGCTTCTCCCTGCCCAGGTTGCTGGCTCAGCAATGGGCCTTCTCCTACCCCACTTAGAGGAGAATAGACTGGAGATCCCTATTCAGCAAAGGCAGGGAAGGTTGTGCCCTCACTGCTAGAGTCCTAGGATCCCACTGCGGGGCTACCTCTTGGAAGCCCCCTAGCACCCTTCCTGGCCCAGAGGAAACCTGCTTGGTAGCACCCCGACATGGTATCTGGTTTCTGCTGGAGTGACTCCAGCAACAGAGATCTTGTAACCTTTCCCAGCTGCTCAAATCTTAACTCTATCCCTGGAACTATAAAGGTCAAATCTTTCCCGTCTTCCTCTGACTATTTGTTTTACTCTTGTTAAAACTCTTTTGTAAGTCTCAATCAGATTACCAAA
>NW_004444042.1:9983225-9984341 GCF_000243295.1 Trichechus manatus latirostris
AGTACTTCATTCTTTTTATGGCTGAATAATATTCCATTGTATGGATATAACACATGTTGTTTATCCATCAGTTGCTGGACATTTGGGTTGTTTCCACTTGTTGGCTGTTATGAATAATGCTGCTATGGACACTTGTGTGTAGGTTTTTGTGTGGAAGTATGTTGTGGTATGTATCTAGGAGTGGAATTGCTCCTTTCTGAGAAACTACCAGACTGTTTTTCAAAGTGGCCGACACTTGTTATTATCTGTCTTCTTGCTAATAGCCATCTTAGTGGGTGTGAAGTGGTATCTCATTGTGATTTGATCTACATTTCCCAGATGGCTAATGATGTGGAGCATTTTTTCATGTGTTAATTGGTCATTTGTCTATCTTCTTTGGAGAAATGCCTATTCAGATGTAATTTTGCTGTAAAAGAAAACAGAGCTCAGGTTTTGTATATGAAGATACTCCATCCTGTATGGAGCTTTTCTAGTTCTACAGGGAAAGTCTACTTCCGGTTTTGATCAGAGGGTCTCATGCCTTTGTTTGTTTTTGGTGTAGACCGGGATTTTGCTAATTCCATTCAGCTAAATTTCCATTTGCCATCAGAGGTTATTAACTCAGGATAATTATTGCTTAGGAGTCCCTGGGTGGTGCAAATGGTTAAGCACTTGGCTACTAACCAAAGTTCACTCAGAGGGGCCTCGGATGAAAGGCCCGGCAATCTACTTCCGAAAGATCACAACCACTGAAAATCCTATGGAGCAGAGTTCTAGTCTGACATTCATGGGGTCGCTATGAGTCAGAGTCGACTCCACAGCAGCTGGTTGTTTTCTGCCAGCAGAGATGGGGAAAAAAAGGTGCATATTAGCAGTTCTTCCAGCTCTCCCTGAGATGTTCTTCATCGGGAATGGAAGAAGCATCAAGTGTTCTTGTGCACATCTCCTCCCTGTTGTTGTTGTTGTTAGGTGCCATGGAGTCAGTTCCACCTCATAGTGACCCTATGTACGACAGAATGAAACATTGCCCAGTCCTGCACCATCCTCACAATCATTATTGTATTTGAGCCCATTGTTGTAGCCACTGTGTCAATCCATCTCATCAAGGGTCTTCTTTTTTGCTGACCCTTTACCTGA
>NW_004444042.1:9985861-9987377 GCF_000243295.1 Trichechus manatus latirostris
TGATTCCCAGTATTGTGTGATTGTCCACATTTTGTCATCTGATGTGATTTTCCTATGTGTTGTAAATCCTATCTCTGATGTTGATGAGACAGAATTAATAGCAGTTATGTTAATGAGGCAGAACTCAATCTACAAGATTAGATTGTGTCTTGAGCTAATCTCTTTTGAGATATAAAAGAGAGAAGTGAGCAGAGAGACAGGGGCTTCATACCACCAAGACAGTAGTGCCAGGAGAAGAGTGCATCCTTTGGACCTGGGGCTCCTGCACTGAGAAGCTCCTAGACCAGAGGAAGATTGATGACAAGACCTTCCCCCAGAATGGACAGAGAGAGATGTTCTTCCCCTAGAGCTGGCACCCTGAATTTGGACTTCTAGCCTCCTAAACTGTGAAAGAATAAATTTCTCTTTGTTAAAGCCATCCACTTTTGGTATTTCTGTTACAGCAGCACTAGATAGCTGAGACGCAGCTTGAGAAATGCTGAGCGTGTTCTTCCCTTTTGGTTTTCTAACTCCAGGTCGCTTTCCTGAACTCCCCCAAACCCTTGTTCCCTTTTCCACCAATTTGGAGGGTACGCATGAGGTTTTTAGGCTTATCTTTGCCTAATGTCTATCACTGTATCACTTTTAGGGAACAAGGCATGTGTCCATTCCTGGAACCTTCACTGGGTTTGTTCCATCTCTAGATGATTCTTTATGAAGTATGTAGCTTGAGTTGGGACCCTTCATGAGTTTCCACACTAATTGGCCCATTCCTTGTTATTTTTATTTCTTTTGGGTCATTTCATTGTGCAAAAGGAAACTAAAATAGCAACAAGAGTGCTGTAACAGTAATTGTGTTTTAATTATTGCTGACTTGGTTCTGAAGAAGTAAAAACCTGACTAGGGCTGAAAGCCTGAAATCAGTTGCGACTGAAAAAGGTAAAAGCTGCCCTGCCATCCAATAGGCCAGAGACAGACACAGGCAAAGCTTCAAAGTTAGCAGGAAGCATGGGTTTTCCCCAGGTGATGCAGCAGCTATAAAATACCATAGACACCCCTTCTTTGAGTGACTACTGCTTTCTTACCAATGAGGCCCCCAGAGCCGTTTTGCTATTTTCATTTATTACTGGGGATACCCAACTGCTAAGCCACCCTTGCCTCCTGATAGCACCCAGTCCCTAGTTAACCCTCACTTCTCCTAATCCTGGAGTCCCTGGGAGGTGCTGGGCTATTAGCCAAAATACTGGTGATTTGAATCCACCCAGAGGTACCCCGGAAGACAAGCCTGGCCATCTACTTTAGAAAGATCACAGCCACTGAAAACCACTATGGAGTACAGTTAGACTTTGACACCACACGTGACTTTGCCAGAAGTCGGAGTCAACTTGACGGCAACTGGTTGGTCTCCTAATCCTACCTCAGAAATAGGTACCAACCTAGAAGTGACTCCTGCTTCCCTTTCAGTGGGAACTCAAAATTTCCAAAAGACCCTTCCCTCTCCTCTTATCATGTGGAATTTCAAATCCCATTGGAGTAC
>NW_004444042.1:9993958-10009515 GCF_000243295.1 Trichechus manatus latirostris
GCATTATATCACATCTCATCATGGAAGTGATCACAACATCATATGACTGCCAAACCACTGAGAATCTTGGCCCAGCCAAGTTGACACACAACCTTAACCATCATAACTACAGCATCCATTTCCAAGGAATCAGTCTCAAATGAAAGACACATTATTATTACCATGTCTACTTTCCTGACAACTTTTTATATAGGGGACATACTAACACTTACCAAAGGCTCTCATGGTCACTCTCAATCTTGACAACAATCAGGCTAGGAGTGGTTTTCCCCATTTTGCAGGTGATAGGTAAAGCGAGGCACTAAGGGTCTAACACCAAGCCAGGCAGATCTGGGCTCAACCCAGAGGACCCAGGGGTCTCCTGCCTCCCAGACCAGTGCTCTGCCTGCTATAGCCTGCCAATCACTCAGGGAGATGGTCAGCCTGCACTGGTAATCCAGAAGACCCTCAAATACCCTAGGAACTGAGGATGTCACTATGAATGCCAATGCTTGCCAGGCAGATGGCAACTTCAAACAGTTCCAGTAATGTCATCTGTTTGGATGTCCAGAACTTCTGCATGTGTTTTTTAGAGAAGGTGCTTGTCTTAGTTCTCTAGTACTGCTGTAACAGAAATACCACAAGTAAATGACTTTAACAAACAGAAATTTATTCTCTCACAGCCTAGTTGGTTAGAAGTCCAAATTCAGGCACCAGCTACAAAGAAAGGCTTTCTCTCTGTTGGCTCTGAGGAAAGGTCCTTGTCATCAATCTTCCCCTGGCCAGAGCTTCTCAGCACAGGGACCCTGGATCCAAAGAACAAGCTTTGCTCCCGGCACTTCATGCTTGATGGTAATGAGGTTCCCCTCCTCTTTGCTCAATTCTGTTTTATATCTCAAAAGAGATTGACTCAAGATAACAACCTAATCCTGTAGATTGTGTCCTGCCTCATTAACATAACTGCCTCTAATCCTGCCTCATTAACATCATAGAGGTTAGAATTTACAACACAGGATAATTATATCAGGTTACAAAATAGAGGACAACCATACAATACTGGGAATCATGGCCTAGCCAAATTGACACATATTTTGGGGGGTCACAATTCAATCTATACCAGTGATGAAAACCAAAGTATTTGCTATTTGGGCTATAGTACTAGGTAATTTGTAAGTATATATCAAATACCTTTAAAATGTGTTTTTGTGTATATTTCCCTCCACTTCACTTCTGGGAATGTTCCCTAAGAAAAATCAGATAAGCATGTCAAGATTTTCCTTATCCAGATGTTCATCGTGGTTTATGATACCAAAGTTTAGAAACAATCTAAATTTACAGTACTAGGGGATTTGGTTAAATTATCATCTATCTATGCAATGGGGTAGTATGTAGTTATTAAAAGTGACAATGTAGCTTGACATATTTCAAGATGGAAAAATGTCTTACATTGTTGGAGGGGAGAATGGAGCAAGTTATTGGTGACATGTATAGTAATGCCTGATTTATGTATTTTTTATTGTACTTCAGGTGAAGGCTTAAAGAACAAATAGTTTCTCACGAAACAGTAGTACATATATTGTTTTATGACATTGGTTAACAACCCCACAACATGTCAACCCTCTCCCTTCTCAACCTTTTTTTTTTTTTTGGTGAAAATATACATAGCCAAAGATAAACCATTTCAAAAATTTCTACATGCACAGTTCAGTGACATCAACTACGCTTTTCCAATTGTGCTGCTATTCTCACTTTAGATGAAGGCTTACAGAACAAAATAGTTTCTCATTTAACAGTTAGTACACATGTTGCCCTATGACAATGGTTAACAACCTCACAACACATCAACAATATCCTTACTCAACCTTGGGTTCCCTATCACCAGCTTCCCTGTCCCCTTCTGCCTTCTGGCCCTTGTCCCTGGACTCCTGTACCTCATTAGTCCCATTTGGTTTTACAGGGCTGTCCACTCCCAGGCTGAACAGTCAACCTCGCAGATGACTTCACCACTGAGCTAAAAGGGTGTTTGGGGGCCATACTCTCAGGGTTTCTCCAGTCTCCTTTAGGCCAGTAGATCTGGTCTTTTTTTGTGAGCTAGAATTTTGTTCTACATCCTTCTCCAGCTCTGTCCAGAACCCTCTGTTGTGATCCTGGTCAGAGCAGTCAGTGGTGGTAGCCGGGCACCATCATTCTATATTTTTTCAAAGGAGAAAAAGATCCAGGGTGTAAGCCCTGGGGATTTCTAGTTGGTGTAAGCTGGGTCCCAGAGATGCCCCACCCCTTCTTTTTCCCCTGATCCCATCCCCCTAACACCTCCACCTTCCCCCCAAGCCTTCAGGCCCTACAGCAAGGCAGGGAGCAGTGGTCCTCAGAACAGCCCATAGAGTTCCAGGTCAGACAGCTCAGGCTCTGTGCCTTCCCCTCTTCCCCCACCTGCTTTGTCATTTCAGGTGGAAGGCCTGGAGGTCCACCTGGAGGTGGTATACAGCAAGAATGGGTCCAGAGTCCAGGCTGCCCACACGGAGGTCCAGGCTGTTTCCCAGGAACGCGATGAGACTTAAGCTACCCTTCTTTCTCCACTGGAAGAATGGAAAGGTGAGTCTCCTGCCTTACCTGAGATCTAGCCATCCCTATCCCCTGCTCCTAAGAACCTGCAGGGCTTGTTGTCTGAGTCCCAAGTGAAGTCACAGGCTTGAGCCCCAAAGTGGCCATCTGGACACAGAGGACAGTTGTGGTGAGGATTCCCAGGCTCCTTAGGGAAGAGAGTGAGGAAGACTCTGTGCAGACCTGTCCCTACAGGTCCAAGGGCAAGAAGGAGGCGGGCTTCAGGAGGCTGCTTCCAGAGGGACAGTTGTTTGGCCCTGTCCATGACCAGAGGAAGCTTGGCAGACCATGACAAGAGCTCTGGAAATGAGTGTGGCTGACAGAGGCTCGGCATCTGGCTGTCACTTCATTAGGGCTCTGCCAAGCCTCAGGCATGTATGGATACAGCTGTGAAATTAGAGCGGCCTTGAGGATTTCCCTCCAGGTGGAGGCAGGCAGTCTGAGCCCTGACTGCTCTCCATCACTCCTATCCCACCTTTCCCAGTGGGTTGCTAAAGCGAGTGAGGGATGTCTCCAAAGTTGCATTGGAAAGAGGGCCTTTGGTGCTGGTCCTAAGAATGCTTGTACTATTATTACCATCTGTGATAATGATAATAACAAAGCATGGCCTCACTTAATCCTCGTCCACCTATGACACAGGCACAGTTATTGTCTCTGTGAAGTCAGTCACGTGCCCAAGGCCACTTGGCAGGAAAAATGGCACTTCCAAGTCTCAATCCCAGGTCTATCATACACGAGGCTCTTAACCACTAAGACTATCTCATTCATTCATTCATTCATTCAAACAGAGGGTTTTAGTTTCCCACCTGTACCAGACACTTCCTGTGGCCTTGTGTTCTCAAGGGCTTCTCTGTCATTTTTCCCCAGCCAGGTGGACATACTGTATGCAGACCAAGCTGGAGACCCCCAGACTCTGGATCTAAAGCTGGGCCTGGCCAGTCTCTTCCAGGTGCAGCTCCAGTCTGGGACAGCCACTGAGGTGAGGATCAGGAGCCTGAGGGGGTACCACCGTGTGACTTCCCCTACCTGTCCGACAACCAGGGGGGTGCTGCCAGCTCAGGGGTGCTCCTCTGGGGCTGGAGACTGTGAGGTACCCAGTGGGTACCCTCCCTCTCCCTGCCTGTCTCTCTCCCCCCAGAGAACAACTAGAGCTGGTCTCCTCCTCCCTGCCCAGCACCCCGGACACCTACAGCTGGAGCCTGCAGGAGGCCCTCCCAGTGTCTGGGCACCCTGCCACTACCCCCATTAGCAGTATGGGAGCTGTGGAGGAGGGAATGCTAGATCTGGGTCTGGTCCCGCACTTGCTGGGCCACCTCAGGTAAGTCCCTCTCACCAGGCCTCAGTGTCTTCATATATAAATGGAGGGGTTGGACCAGATGATCTCAAAGTCCTCTGAGAGCCCCTGGCCAAAATTCTAGGCTCTTTCACCTCTCTAGGCTGGCTGACCTCTTTTTCCTGTGCCCTCCTATGCTGGGTCTCCCCTACCCCCTGCCCTGTCTTTCTAGCACAGCTTGGTCTGGTGGAGTATGGCTTCAGGAGGATGTCTCTAGGACCTGCCAGGTATCCTACTTGGTGCAGAAGCACACGGTGATGAGGACCAAGGATCCTCGAAGCTGTAAGGTGCTGAGGCCCAGCAAGACCGCCACCAGCCAAGCAAGTGACACTCAGCAGGGTCCCCTATTCCCTTGGGTTCCAACTCCCAACAGTGGGTCATCCAGCCTGGTGGGGGGAGGGGTCTCCAACCGCATCTCCTTTGCTCATCCTCAATTCTCCCATCTCCCACTCTCCACCTCTGCTATCACCCTAGTCTTCAGCTATGAGGTGCCTCAGAAAGTCTGAGAACTTCACAGCCTCTTGGGATCCATCACTGAAGCTGGTTTCTAGGCAGCAAGGCCGGGAGGCAGCCAAGCTGCTGTGGGAAGGATGCAGGAGAACAGGGAAGCTTGTAGGACTCAACCTCTAACAACTTAAGGCCGGTTATCAGCCTTCTGCGTCGTCCCTGGGAGAGAACTAGATGGCCTAACTTTTCACATCCCTCCTAAGCAGTTTCCTGTTTGAAGTCCAGGAATAAGATGTGTTCTGAGCTCCCTTCCAAGCCTGTGATTCTAAGAACCTACATTTCCAGGTTCTAAGATTCTAAGCGATCCTTTTCCTGAGATTCTACAAGTGTAAAATTTTTCTATTTTGGTAATTGATTCTAAAATCATATGTTTCAATTAATCCAGTAAACCAATATCAAGTATTTCTAAGATTCTACAACTCAAAAATTCTAAGAGTTCATTATTCTAAGGTTCTATGGCTGTAAGAAGGGGTGATACAGCCTTATTTCCATGCCCTTGTGACCTACCATTTGGGTAGGAATGAGACAGAATGGGTCAATCCATCCTCACAGCACCCTAGGGCTGGGGCCAGCCATATAAGGTCATATTACCCACACCTACACTGCACTTCCAGGCACTCTGCACCCTCTGCACAGTCCCCCCAACTCATGAGGGAGCCCCAGGTGGACTCTGGTGTCTGCCTCCAGAAGGTGTCTGGCGTGCACTGGCAGCCCTGGAGCCTCAGCCACTATGTCCTTCAGGGGGGCCTGATCCATGATGTGCTGGCCGAGGAGGGCCACTCCCTCTCACTCACCCTCCACTCGCCCACGGGGGCCAGAATCACCAGCACGTTGGTGCTGCCCCACCACTGAGTGTCCCCTAAAGGTTCCAGAATAGGGCTGGTGGGGGTGGTTTCTGTAGGCTGTGACCCCCTTCCCATAGAAGACCATCATCTTCTGTCTGCCTCTGCTGGTGGGTGGGGGCCATATAGCTGGGGGTGACCTTGGGGTTGGAAACCATGAGGTGCCCAGTGGGTACCCTTCCTCTCCCTGCCTTTCTCCCCACAGGGCAACATCTAGAGCTGGTCTTTTCATCCCTGCCCAGCTCTCCCCACCCCAGGCACCTGCAGCCAGAGCCTGCAGGAAGCCCTGGCAGCAGCTGGGCACCGTCCTGCCACCCTCATTGCCAGCCAGCTCCAGGAAAGGCCCTGATATTCCTTGGTGTATCTCCCTTTCCTCACCACTCCAGCCTTTTTTCACTCTGGGTTTGAGATGGCCCCTGGACAAAAGAAGCCACCTTGCTCTGCCATAAACTCACTCACTATGTGACCCCGGATGCACCTTCCTCCCTGGCCTCAGTCTCCCAATCTGCAAAGTTGGGGGTCCTGTTAAATTTTCTTTACAGCTCCTTCCAAGTCCACAAATGCTACGGTTCCATGGGAGAAAAGTGGGGTACATCTCCAGTGGGCCCTACTCTATCCCAGTACAAATGCTTACCATATATACAAAGTTCCTAAATTTGAGGGGGTTTCTTTAAGGAGCCCTGGTGGCCAGTGGTTAAGAACTTAGCAGCTAACCAAAAGATCGGCAGTTCAAATCCACCAGCTGCACCTTGGAAACTCTATGGGGCAGTTTTACTCTAGCCTATAGGTTGCTATGAGTCAGAATCGACTTGACGGCAATGGGTTTGGTTTTTTTGGTTTTCTTTACTGAAAGCCAGTCCCTGAGTATTGCAAACTGTTAATGTGCTCGGCTGCTAACCTAAAGACAAGAGGTTCATGTCCACCCAGAGGTGCCTCAGAAGAAAGGCCTGGTGATCTACTGCTAAAAAACCAGCCACTGAGAACCCTACGGAGCACCGTTCTGCCCTGACACACATGAGGTTGCCACGAGTAGGAGTTGACGCACTTCAACTGTTTTTTATTTTATTTTATGTTTATTGCTCTTTAGATGAAGGTTTACAGAGCAAATTAGTTTCTCATTAAACAGTTAATACACGTATTGTTTTGTGATTTTTTGTGTGACATTGCCAACTCTGTGACGTGTCAACGCTCTCCCCTTCTCGCCCTTGGGTTCCTCATTTCCATTTGTCCAGCTTTCCTGTTCCCTCCTGCCTTCTCGTCCTTGCCCCTGGGCTGGTGTGCCCATTTAGTCTCATATACATGGTTGAGCCAAGTGTATTATTGTTTGTTTTATGGGCCTGTCTAATCTTTGGCTGAAGGCTGAACCTCGGGAGTCATTTCAGTACTGAGTTAAAAGGGTGTCCGGGGGCCATACTCTCAGGGTTTCTCCAGTCTCTGTCAGACCAGTAAGTCTGGTCTTTTTTTGTGAGTTTGAATTTTGTTCTACATTTTTCTCCTACTCTGTCCAGGACCCTCTATCATGATGCCTGTCAGAGCAGTCAGTGGTGGTAGCTGGGCACCATCTAGTTGTACTGGAGGAAGCTGTGGTAGTTGTGGTCCATTAGTTCTTTGTACTAATCCTTCCCTTGTGTTTTTGGTTTTCTTCATTCTCTTTTGCTCCAGATGGAGTGGGACCAGTGCAGTATCTTAGATGGCTGCTCACAAGCTTTTAAGATCCCAGATGCTACTCACCAAAGTAGGATGTAGAACATTTTCTTTAAAAACTGTGTTATGCCAGTTGAGCTAGATGTCCCCCGAGACCATGGTACCCAGCCCTCAGCTCCATAATTCAGTCCATCAGGGAGTTTGGATGTGTCTATGAAGCTTCTATGACTTCATGGCTACTGCTTTTTAAATGTCAGCGTGGGTTTCCTGCTCCTTAAGACCATCATAAATCTGCCCAGAATCCCCATTGCACCCTCTGTGCAAAGCTGAGCATCCTCCCCAGCGTTTCTGCGGCCTCCTAGGATGGTAGGTTGGGGCTTGCCTGTGCAAGATCTCATTCCCTGCCTCCTGCTGTCCTGGGCCCAGGGTCCCTCCTCCAGGCTGCTCCCTTATCTTCACCCAGGCACCCTTCCAATCTTCTCTATTTCCATTGAAACAAACAAAAACTTTGACTCATGCAAAGCCTTTTATTTTGGGGGTGGACAAACCTAAGGACTTGGGGAGATAAACATAAACATTAGATACATTAGACAAATGACATCCTAAAAAGCCCAGCCACCTCCACCAGCTCTCGCTGCTCTCTGTCTCTCATTGTTGCCCCACCCTCTCCAAAACTAAAATAAAACCAAAAAAGTTGCCATCAAGTGGATTCAGATACCATAGGACAGAGTAGAACCACACTGTAGGGTTTCCAAGACTGCTAATCTTTACGGAAGCAGGCTCCCACATCCTTTTCTCATGGAACGGCTAGTGGGTTCAACCTGCCGACAATTAGGTTAGCAGCCGTGTGCTTTAACCACTGAGCCCCACTTTCCACCCCTCCAAAAATCAAAAACCAAACCAATTGTCTTTGATTCTGACTTGCGGCGACCCCGTGTGTATCAGAGTAGAACTGTGCTCCATGGAGTTTTCAATGGCTGATCACCAGGTCTTTCTTCCAAGGCATCTCTGGATGGACTCGAAACTCCCATCTTTTGTTTGTACCACCTAGGATCTCCACCCCCAGCCCAGGGATCTCCAAACCCTTCTTCCTCTCCAATAAGGTGCCAGTTGGCTCTCCACCACCATTACAAGAGGCCCTTCCGCCTGCCTCACTTTTTCTCAGCGCCCCCAGCAGTGTAGAGATCCATTTACTCAATGATACAAATTCTGCTACTCCCTTAGAAGGCAAAAGTGGTTCCAGTCATTTTGTTTTACAGGACAATCTCTGTCTTCTGTGGCTTCTTTACCAAAGCCCCCAGGGATTCCTTTAGTGAGCTCCCGTGGTTACATTTAAAATTTGAATCACAAAAGATTTTTTTTTCTGAAGCACTGTGTCCTCTTAAAATTTAGACCTCTGGGAAGCTTGAGAGTTGGTAAACAAACTAACTAACAAACTGATATCCTACGGGACAGTGCCCAGAGTTGGTGGGCCTAGGTAAGAAGGTAGAGGGCGAAGGTGGGAATGAGGAATGCCTTGGGCATGAGGCCGCCCCGAACCTTCCTCTTCTCCCTCCTCCCCACCTGAAGCCCTCCGGACAGTGGGCACCTGGCTGCTGGAGGCCCGGGAGCGACCCTGCCAGTATCCTCGCAGCTCCGCGCTTCGGGCGCCTGGTGCAGGCCCTGCGGCGGGCCCCACAGGAGAACATCTTCAGGCGACTTCGTTCCACAGGCTGGAGGAGCTGTAAGTACAGAGAGGCTTGCGGGAACCGGCCTTCAGGGGTCCCGGGGAGCTGGAGGGGCCGCGGGTGCTAGGTTCCTTTTCTGGCCGCTTACCCAGCAAACGCCCCTAACCCCACCCAGGACTGGCACTTTGGCCAAGTCCTTTCACTCAGAGACTCACGGTCATCCTCATGGGTTCACATTCCAGCTCTGAATGCCTTGGACAGGTCCTTTTTCTTCTCTGCTCATCAGTGTCCAGATGTGTGAATAAAACAGAGAATGGAATTATACAGTGAGAGGACCTTGCACGCTGGCACACTGCCAACGTCAGTCCAAGGGAGAGTATTAGCACATGTGGTGATAAACAGCCTCCCATCTGAGCCCCTTCTCCGCATTTAGTGCCCTGTGGCCTTGTGACTCTCTATCCCCCTGCCCATGCCGTTCCAGGTGAGGCCTCCTTGGACCCTCCCAAAGTCGGCAGTCTAAAGATTTCTGGGGCTCCCGCAGACATAGTCTGGACCCCTCTTCCTCTGGGGCTCCCTCTGCTCTTCCCCTCACTCAAGCGGGCTGCACAATTTAGCTCCTGCACAAATTGCTACAAGGCATCCAGTCATAGCATTTGGGTATTTCTGGAGATTTTATTGGAGTTGTGCTGGGTCCAAGGGAAGGTGGCCTTTGGCATTCTATATCCACTCCCCTCCTTCCCTCCTCTCTCCCCATTGTCTCCTCCTTCTCAGCTCTTGCAGAAGCCCCCAGATATTACCCCTTATTCATGAACCGTAGCTCCCAGCCTTCTACAGCCTTACTACCACAGGCCTCTCACCTGATATCCGCTCCCCTCAAAGGGCGTCACCAAGTCCTCTCCCTGAGAGGCATCTCCCTCAGTCCACGTGCACAGAGACCAAGCAATTCCCCCTGCTCCTTTTGCCACCCACTTACCAGCAGCCCCCCAGAATTCTCGCAGGACTGACAGCCCTCTCACTGACCTTCTGACCCCTGAGTCCCCACAGAGTGGCCTTGCCCCAGGTCTCACCCTCTCTGCCCTACTCCCAGGCCCTTCCTAGTGGATGCAGCCATCTCCCTTCAGTCTGAGGCCTCCCTGGCTGCGTTCTCAGAGTTCCTAGACTTCAGCAGCCTCCCTGGCCCCTCGGCCCTCCCTGGACCTGCTGTGGCTGCTGCTGGTGGGTCCTGGGAGACTGCGGGAGTAGCTGGGAAGAGGGAGGAATGATGATGGCTGCTAACTCTTACATAGATGGCACTTGCCATGTGCCACGCACTGTTCTACAGGCTTTGTATACACTGAGTCTTGTCAAAAATAAATAATTGAGAGCACCATTAACAGATTGCTATGCAGGTTTAATAGACAATTTGCAAACTGGGCAGTACTTCATCACCGAATGAATTAGTGCTCTGATTAATTAGGATTTTTAAAACACTTATATACAATGTTATTAGGAACTTTGAAGAAAATTTCTGATTGGTTCATATTTACTTAAAAAAAAGTACGTGTTCAAATATTGTTGTTGTTAGGTGCCGTTGAGTCGGTTCCAACTCATAGCGACCCTGTGTACAACAGAAAGAAATACTGCCCGGTCCTGCGCCATCCTCACAATCGTTGTTATGCTTGAGCCCACTGTTACAGCCACTGTGTCAACCCATCTCGTTGAAGGTCATCCTCAACTTTACCAAGCATGATGTCCTTCTCCAGGGACTGACCCCTTCTGATAACATGCCCAAAGTATGTGAGACACAGTCTTGCCATTCTTGCCTCTAAGGAGCATTCTAGCTGTACTTCTTCCAAGACAGATTTGTTTGTTCTTTTGGCAATGCATGGTATATTCAATATTCTTCTTCAACACCACAATTCAAAGGCATCAATTCTTCTTCAGTCTTCCTTACTCATTGTCCAGCTTTCACGTGCATACGAGGCAATTGAAAATACCATGGCTTGAGTCAGGCGCACCTTTGTCTTCAAGGTGAAACATCTTTGCTTTTTAACACTTTAAAGAGGTCTTTTGCAGCAGATTTGCCCAATGCAATGTGTCGTTTGATTTCTTGACTGCTGCTTCCATGGATGTTGATAGTGGTTCCAAGTAAAATGAAATCCTTGACAACTTTGTTACCAGGTGGAAACCCCAGGTTCTTACTGGGCATGACTCGTAATGGCCAATAAATGAGAGACTGAGGTGAGAGAACAAAAAAGGCACCTTTATTTCGTTGTACAAGGAAATTGAGTCAGTCGGTGCTTACTGCTGCCCAGACTGCTCACCAAGGGCAGGCAGGCAGGTTACTTACTTTTAAAGGGGTTCACAAGTAGGGAGTTCACACAAGTTACGTCAGCAACATACTTAATCAGAATCCAAGCAAAAGCAGGATGTAAATGCAAAGCTGAGTGACGGAGAGCCCAGCAAAACAAATGATTTTGCAATATAACACTATAGGGGAGGAAGCCAGGTAAAGAATACAGCAGCTTGGGGGTTCTGTCTCAACTTCAATCTTTTCTCCATTTATCATGATGTTGCTTACTGGTCCAGTCGTGAGGATTTTTGTTTTCTTTCTGTTGAGGTGTAATCTGTACTGAAGGCTGTGATTTTTGATCTTCATTAGGAAGTGCTTCAAGTACTCTTCACTTTCAGCAAAGTTGTGTCTTCTGCATAATGCAGGTTGTAATAAGTCTTCCTCCAATCCCCATGAGTCTGTCAGTTTGTCAGACTGTGGGGGCTTGTGTGTTGCTGTGATGCTGCAAGCTATGCCACCAGTATTCAAATACCAGCAGGGTCACCCATGGTGGACAGGTTTTAACTGAGCTTCCAGACTAAGACAGACTAGGAAGAAGGACCTGGCAGTCTACTTCTGAAAAGAATTAGCCAGTGAAAACCTTACAAATAGCAGAGGAACATTGTCTGATATAGAGCTTAAAGATGAGCCCCTCAGATTGGAAGGCACATAAAAGACTGGGGAAGAAGTGCCTCCTCAAAGTAGAGTCTACCTTATTGATGTGGATGGAGTCAAGCTTTTGGGACCTTCATTTGCTGATGTGGTGTGACTCAAAATGAGAAGAAAGAGCTGCAAACACCCATTAATAATCAGAACATGGAATGTACAAAGTATGAATCTAGGAAAATTGGAAATTACCCAAAATGAAATGGAATGCATAAACATCGATATCCTAGGCATCAGTGAGCTGAAATGGACTGGTACCGATCATTTTGAATTGGACAATCATATGGTCTACCATGCCGGGAATGACAACTTGAAGAGTAATGGCATTGCATTCATCGTCAAAAAGAATATTTCAAGATCTATCCTGAACTACAATGCTGTCAGTAGTAGGATAACATCCATAATGCCTACAAGGAAGACCAGTTCAAACATTATTAAAGTTTAAATACATCCACTCCCCACTTATCCACTTCACCATCTCCCCAACCCCATCATCTCCCCAACCCTATCATCTCCCTCACCCCAGGCCTATACTCTTACCCCATTTCCCACCTTCATAAAATAAAGAATGCTGGGTACCGGCATCCATTAATTCATCAAATACTTGCTAAGGACTTACTACGTGCCAGGCACTGTACTAGATGTGGGAGATTCAGCCGTGAACAAGACAAGCCCCTGCCCTCCTGGAGCTTAGATGGGACAGAGGATGGGCAAACGCTGGCCAAGAGGAAGAGACTTGGGATCTGTCATGAACATACTGTGTGACTGCAGACAAACCTCTATAAGAATTTGGGCCTCAGTTCCCCCATGGAGCTGACCTAGGTCCTCTCAGTGTCTATAACGTCCTTTCCAGCTCTGAGGTTCAGTGTTCTGTGAGAGAGCAGAGGCCAGTGGGAGGGAAAGAGGCCAGAATCACCGTACCCTTACAAGACCAGGCCTCCTCCTGCCCCCACCCTGGCCAGGTCATACCCTTCGGGAGGGAGAGAAGGAGCGGGGGCAGTTATTGGCCAGGTGGCCCAGCAGGAATACTCTGACCTGCTGGTCAGTCAGCTCACTGGGCAGCCTGTCCCTGGGAGATGGGCTTTGAAGGTTACAGCCACTTCTGACGGGTGCTGATTGAGAGGTAGGCATCCTGGGCTGAGGCAACAGCAGGGGCAGAGGCACAGCGGTTGGGGTGTATAGAGCCAAGTTATGACATCTGTAGTTTGGGACCTACTGGGTCACACAGCTGGCTCAGCCTCTATTCAGGCCTCTGTGCTTCCCCACACTGCCTCCTTTCCTGCACACCTACTGTGCACAAGGCTTGCATGTACTGGTGCTGTGGGGAATCGAAGATCTCTCAGACCCAGTTTTTCCTTAAGGAGCTGTCAGATCAGTGGGTGGAGGCTGTGTGTGTGTGTGTGTGTGTGTGTGTGTGTGTGTGTGAAGCATTGCACGTATAAAGGAAACCTGCAAATCCAGGGAAAATACCTGGGAACAAGGTCCTGGGCAGCGAGCACTAAGAGCAGAGGAAGGCAGGAGTTGCGTGGGTGGGGCTGCTGCTGCCCAGAAAAGAAACAAACAAACCCATTGCCCTGGTTCCAACTCACAGCGACCCCATGTGTTACAGAGTAAAACTGCCCCCAGAGGGTTTTCTCGGCTGTGATCTTTATGGAATTAAATTGCCAGACCTTCTGTGGTATCTCTGGGTGGGTTCTAACTGCCAACCTTTAGGTTAGTAGTCAAGTGCAAATTGTTTGTACCACCCAGGGGCCTGGCTGTCCAGAGCAGGCTGGACTCCAGCTCCTTAACTGGACTGTGCTCTTCCCATTTCTTCATTCCTCCTCTTTGAACTCCCTTCAGTGTGGCCCAACAGACAGGGCCCTAGGCTGGGAGACAGTGCAGGCTGAGCCTGGGTCCTGCTGCTGTCTGACCTTAGCAAGTCAACTAACCTCTCTGGGCCTTATTTTCCCAACCTGTCACCTATCCCGGAGCCCTGGTGGCATAGTGGTTAAGAGCTACGGCTGCTAACCAAAAGGTCGGCAGTTCAAATCCCCTAGCTGCTCCTTGGAAACCCTATTGGCCAGTTCTGCTCTGCCCTATAGGGTCGCTATGAGCTGGAATCGCATAGACGGCAATGGGTTTGTGTTTGCTTGTTTTTTCTTTTTTTTTGGTTTTTGGTCATCTATCACACAAGGTTTCCAGGAGATTCCATGGAAATACACAAGGGAACACGTGACAAGGACACTGTTCCACAGAAACCGAGGACCATGTGTCACTGTGCTCTAGGGTCCCCAGCTGGGAGTGTACCCCCTGAGGTGGGAGGGGTGGGAGCTGCTCCCCCAGCCAGGGCAATCAGCCCAGCTTTTGACGCAGGCCAAGGGGACGACGCGGAGGAGCCTGCATCAGACTCGGGGACTCCAAGAAAAGATGTGCCGCTTCCAGGTTGCAGAAGTCCCCCTGGAGCATGGCCTGTCTCCAGTGGACCTTGTCGACCTCATCCTGGTCACCAGGACAATGGAGGCAGAGATGGCCCACTCGCTGCTGGCCAAAGCTCGGGACCTAAGGCGCTCCCACCATCCAGCAAGGTGACTGGTGACCTGGCAGATAGAGGCCTCAGGCGGGGCTGAGGGGCCTAGGGAATGTCAAAGAAGTTAATGGCAGGTCCGAGGACACACAGCCAGGGTTGGGAGCCCCTGGGCCCTTCTCTGCACAGGAACCCCAAAGCAGCAGCCATGCCTCTGTTTGGCTCTGTGCTGACTCCCTCCTGCTCTTACCTCTACCCAGCAGTGTGGTCAGAGAAGTCCTGTGAAACCCCAGGATTAGGAAGTCTGACCTCTTCTCCAAAGCCAGCAGCTCCTCCTCCTTCTCGGGCCTCCTGCTTCCGCTCCTGCCCTCCTCCATCTACTCCTCACCGAGAGGCCAGGTGTTTGTTTTAAAATGTACATCAGATCCTGTCATTCTCTTATTTAGAACCCTCCACAGCTTGCCCAACTCCCTCCGCCACTCACAGGGCCCAGCCTTGCCCATCCATCCATCCATCCATCTATCCATCCATCCATGCATCCATCCATCCATCCATCCATCCATTTCTTCATGAGCCCTTTCCCTGGTCCTCTGCCCTCCAGGAACCCATGGATCTGTCCTGCTTTGGGGCATTTGCACACACTGCCCCCCTGCCTGAACACGTTTCCCAGCACCTGCATGTCATTCTGTCTTACCCTTCAGGTCTCAGCACTATCACTCCTTCTTCTGAAAGGCCTCCCCTAGCCATCTATCCAAAAATAATGCACCCCTTTACTCTCTATCATATTGGCCTGTGTGTTTCCTTCAGCACCTTCACAAACTTTATTTTCATTTCTGTCTTTCCCATTTAAAACAAGATATAAGTCTTTAAAAATACATATGTACATACATACATAAATACATATACACATATATATATTTTTTAAACGACTCTGACTAGGAGCAGGGAGATGGTAAGAAGTGACATTTTGGGCCTGGGGACTATTTCTACTTGCATGAGTAAAAGGGCAATATGGGTCATTTAGGTGACTTATTTTTCATACTTCATTCTTTACTGGTTCATTAGCTGCCTCCCCCATTAGACTATAAGCTCCAGGAGGGCAAGGATCACATCTGTCCTGTGTACCTTTCTATGTCCCCATTGCACACAGCAGGTACTCAATAAATGTTTTCTGATTGAACGACTAAGTGAAGAATCAGCCCTTGCCCTCGGAAGCCCCAGCCCATTAGAGAAGACGGTCACATAGAGTAGTGATGGTAAGCCAGTGACGGCATGAGGACAGATGTCTTAGTCATCTAGTGCTGCTGTAACAGAAATACCACAAGTGGATGGCCTTAACAAAGAGAAATTTATTTTCTCACTGTCTGGTAAGCTACAAGTCCAAATTTAGGGCATCAGCTCCAGGGGAAGTCTTTCTATGTCGGTTCTAGAGGAAGGTCCTTGTCATCAATCTTCCCTTGGTCTGGGAGCTTCTCAGTGCAGGAACCTCCGGTCCAAAGGA
>NW_004444042.1:10009615-10011468 GCF_000243295.1 Trichechus manatus latirostris
GGTGCTGTGGGGAATCAAAGATCTCTCAGACCCAGTTTTTCCTTAAGGAGCTGTCAGATCAGTGGGTGGAGGCTGGGGGTGTGTGTGTGTGTGTGTGTGTGTGTGTGTGTGTGTGTGTGTGAAGCATTGCACGTATAAAGAAAACCTGCAAATCCAGGGAAAATACCTGGGAACAGGGTCCTGGGCAGCAAGCACTAAGAGCAGAGGAAGGCAGGAGTTGTGTGGGTGGGGCTGCTGCTGCCTAGAAAAGAAACAAACAAACCCATTGCCCTGGTTCCAACTCACAGCGACCCTATGTGTTACAGAGTAAAACTGCCCCCAGAGAGTTTTCTCGGCTGTGATCTTTATGGAAGCAAATTGCCAGACCTTTCTTCTGTGGCACCTCTGGGTGGGTTCTAACTGCCAACCTTTAGTAGTCAAGTGCAAATTGTTTGTACCACCCAGGGGCCTGGCTGTCCAGAGCAGGCTGGATTCAAGCTCCTTAACTGGCCAGTGCTCGTCCCATTTCTTTGTTCCTCCTCTTTTAACTCCCTTCAGTGTGGCCCAACAGACAGGGCCCTAGGCTGGGAGACAGTGCAGGATGAGCCTGGGTCCTGCTGCTGTGTGACCTTGGCAAGTGAACTAACCTCTCTGGGCCTTATTTTCCCAACCTGTCACCTATCCCGGAGCCCTGGTGGCATAGTGGTTAAGAGCTATGGCTGCTAACCAAAAGGTCGGCAGTTCAAATCCCCTAGCTGCTCCTCGGAAACCCTATCGGCCAGTTCTGCTCTGCCCTATAGGGTCGCTATGAGCTGGAATTGCATAGATGGCAATGGGTTTGGGTTTGTTTGTTTTTTCTTTTTTTCTTGGTTTTTGGTCATCTATCACACAAGGTTTCCAGGAGATTCCATGGAAATACACTAGGGAACACGTGACAAGGACAGTGTTCCACAGACACGGAGGACCATGTGTCACTGTGCTCTAGGGTCCCCAGCTGGGAGTGCAGCCCCCTGAGGTGGGAGTGGTGGGAGCTGCTCCCCCAGCCACGGCAATCAGCCCAGCTTTTGACGCAGGCCAAGGGGACTATGCGGAGGAGCCTGCATCAGACTCGGGGGCTCCAAGAAAAGATGTGCCGCTTCCGGGCTGCAGAAGTCCCCCTGGAGCATGGCCTGTCTCCAGTGGACCTCGTTGACCTCATCCTGGCCACCAGGACAATGGAGGCAGAGATGGCCCACTCGCTGCTGGCCAAAGCTCAGGACCTAGGGCGCTCCCACCATCCAGCAAGGTGACTGGTGGCCTGGCAGATAGCGGCCTCAGGCGGGGCTGAGGGGCCTAGGGAATGTCAGAGCAGTTAAGGGCAGGTCCGAGGACACACAGCCAGGGTGGGGAGCCCCTGGGTCCTTCTCTGCACAGGAACCCCAAAGCAGCAGCCATGCCTCTGTTTGGCTCTGTGCTGACTCCCTCCTGCTCTTACCTCTACCCAGCAATGTGGTCAGAGAAGTCCTGTGAAACCCCAGGATTAGGAACTCTGACCTCTTCTCCAAAGCCAGCAGCTCCTCCTCTTTCTCAGGCCTCCTGCTTCCGCTCCTGCCCTCCTCCATCTACTCCTCACCGGGAGGCCAGGTGTTTGTTTTAAAATGTACATCAGATCCTGTCATTCTCTTATTTAGAACCCTCCACAGCTTGCCCAACTCTCTCCGCCACTCACAGGGCCCAGCCTTGCCCATCCATCCATCCATCCATCCATCCATCCATTTCTTCATGAGCCCTTTCCCTGGTCCTCTGCCCTCCAGGAACCCATGGATCTGTCCTGCTTTGGGGCATTTGCACACACTGCCCCCCTGCCTGAACACGTTTCCCAGCACCTGCATGTC
>NW_004444042.1:10012421-10014110 GCF_000243295.1 Trichechus manatus latirostris
TGTAAAATAAAAGGTGGTGCAGGCCACACGCCAGGGAAACTCCCTTTACATTGGATCAAGGATGTGACCTTAGTAAGGGTGTTACAATCCCACCCTAATCCTCTTTAACATAATCTAATCTTGACTCATTAACCTCAAGCAGAGATTAGGATTTACAGCACATAGGAAAATCACCATCACAAAATGGAGGACAACCACACAATACTGAGAATCATGGCCTAACCAAGTTGACAGATATTTTGGGGGACACAATTCAGTCTGTGACAACAGGTCTATGAGGGTGTCTGCATTGTGGAGGCACAGAGGAGGGCACTTCCCCAAGGGGAAAGCATTTCACCTTAGTCTTGAGAAGAGATTAAGGCAAAGTCAGGGGACAGCTGAGCCCAGGTCTGTGGTGGGAACCAAAGGGCACCCCCGGTCCTGCAGGCCCTCCCTCTGCAGTCGGGACTGCAGGCAGTGACAGACACGGCTGGCTCGGCCTGGGCATTTCTGCGTAGGAGGATGCAAACCTGCAGGCGCAGGAACTGAGAGCCAGCACCCGGGCCAGATAAGGAAGGACTCTGAGTCTGGCACCTGCGGTTGGGGTGGGGAGTCCTGGGGGTCCCTAGATGAACGGTTCTCCTCGAGTCTGTCCCCAGTGGGTGGCAGATTCCAGGACTCCCGGCAGCCTCGTTTCAGCAAGGGCTTGGCCATGGCAGGGTGTGGCGCCCGGATTATCTGGACAATGGCTCTATGTGAGCAGGAATCCTAAAACTGAACCACTACCACCCCTCAGGGCAGCCCTGGCAGTGGATTTCCAGGTCTCTGAGGATGCCCCCGTCACCTGGGCGGAGCTGACGGCTCAGCTGGAGGCGGAGGCTGCCCCTGTGTTTGAGGTGGCAACAGAGGTGTCAGCTGGCCCCACGCGGCTGTGTTTGCAGCTGTGTGGGGAGGAGACACCCTCCAGGTAAGAGCTAGAACCCCAGGCCAAGCCCTTCAGTCCAGACCAGGGGCTGGTGGGAAATTCCCTCCCCGGGCCACATGCACTCTCCTTTATGCGTCCACCATGACTCAATAAACGTTTATTGCAGACCGTGTACCAGGTGCTGAGCTGGAGGTCAACCCCTGCTCCCACGGGTTCTCCGTTAGTGACGGAGACCGATGAGTCATCACCCCTATAAGGATGCAAGAGGGCCTAGAGGCACAGAGGGAAGAGGCAGCTAGGGCAGCCTGGGGGGCTCCTGAGCGAATGGGAGGGTGACCTGAATAATAAACAATGAGACAAAGCTTTAGGCAAGATTACCCTTTCTGCAACAATACCTTCTTCCTTCTTTCGCAAGGAGCTCTCGCACCGGGAGAAATATACAGTTTAGCAGAATTTGCTGGGCTGTGTAAGTGAATAGCCCCTGCTCAGGGCGTCCAGGGTCCAGCTGGGGGTCAGCGGGGTAAGACACGTAGACTGGGCTCTGAGGCAGAGGAGGGGGGCGCCGTTGAGTCGGCCTTGGAAAGATGGGGGAGGGCTTCATGGAGGAAGAAGCCTGGGAAATACTACTCAGGTTGTGCTCTTAGGGCCCCTGGTGGCGCAAACGGTTTGCGCCCGACTACTAACCCTGAGATTGGCAGTACGACCCCACCCAGCGGTACCCTTACTATGTGCTCGGCACTGTTCCAAGTCCTGAAATGCAGGACCTCATTCAAACCATATGTCAA
>NW_004444042.1:10015276-10016628 GCF_000243295.1 Trichechus manatus latirostris
TACAGCCAAGGAAACCTTATGGGGGCAGTTCTACTCTGTAACACATGGGGTCTCCGTGAGTCAGAATCCACTTGATGGCAATGAGTTTGATTTACTATGTGCCAACACAATTCTGAGGAGCCCTGGTGGCACAGTGGTTAAGAGCTCGACTGCTAACCAAAAACAGCAGTTTGAATCCACCAGCCACTCCCTGGAAACCGTACAGGGCAGTTCTACTCTGTCCTATAGGGTCACTATGAGTTGGAATAGACTCGACAGCAACAGATTTGGTTTTGTTTTTTTTAGCACATTGCTAGGAGCCCATCAGTGAACAAACAGGAAAGCAGATTAAGTTCATCCCCTCATGGGGCTCACCATCTAGGGGGTAGCAAATCTTATTCAATAATCACAGGGGTAAACACAGGAGTGTGCCAAGTGTTCTGAAGCAGAGGCTGAAGAGCCCTGAGGAAGACCAGCAGGAAGCGCTTCGCCAACCGTGGGAAGGACTTTGGTCTTCTCTCCAATAGCGATGGAAGCCACTGAATGGTTTTTGGCAGCAGCCCCTAAGAGGCAGACTGCTCCCAGATAAACTGATGTGACCTTCTGTCAGCCAGCTCTCCTTTAACATTATTATTGGTAATCATATTTTTAGGAACAATAGTAATCCCATCTTACTCCTGTATAAAGGAGCCCTGTTGGCGCAGTGGCTAAGCGCTCGGCTGCTAAATGGAGTACAACTGCCCCATCAGGTTTCCAAGGAGCGGCTGGTGGATTCGAACTGCCAACCTTTTGATTGGCAGCTGAGCTCTTAACCACTGCGCCACCAGGGTCTCTTCCCATTACCTAGGTTATGTAATTAAAAAAAATTTTTTTTTAGACTGAGATATAATTTACATACATGGAAATTCATCTAAAAGTGCGCAGTTCAACGTGTTTGACAAATGTATACAGAGAGCTACCACCACCACAGTTGCTATATGGAACATTCTCATCACCCCAGAAAGTCCCCTTGTGCCCACTTCCAGTCAATCCCCTCCCCCAGCCCCAGCAACTACTGATGTTTTCTGTCCCTGTGGTTTTGCCTTTTCGGTATCTCACAGTGTGTGGTCTTTTGGGAGTGGCGTAACGCTTTTTAGGTTTATCCAAGTTCATTCATACCTGCGAGCATCAGTAGTTCATTCCTTTCTATTCCTGAGAGGTATGCCATTGTGTGGATGTACTATAATTGGTTTATCCACTCAGTATTTGATGTGCATTTGGGTGGTTTCCACTCTGGGGCTATCTTGAATAAACTTGCTATGAACCCTTGCATACACGTCATTTAGTGGACAAATGTTTTCATTTCCCTTGTGAAAATACATAGGGGAGGGATT
>NW_004444042.1:10018282-10019671 GCF_000243295.1 Trichechus manatus latirostris
GAGGTGAAGTGGGTGTGGTGGGGCCCCTGACTTGGCTTGCTCAGAACTGCCCTCTAGCCGGCCAAGACAAGCTGGACCCTGCTCCCTGGCCTTGGCTGGCAGAGCTGGGCCTGAGATGAACCTGCCTTCTTGTGCCTACCAACCCTGCTGTTGGGGAAAGGGCCCTCATGTCCACATTCACCCCAGCCCCCATTTCATCTCAGGCTGCCCTGTGAGGCCCCTCCCCCCACGTTCTCTGGCCCCATGTTGCTTTTCTGGGCAGAGGGGCCAGAGAGATAGGGCCTCCACAGGGTCCCCACAAGTTATGGTGCAGATAGGCAGCCCTGGCCACTGTGAGGAGGGGACGTGAGCTGACCCTGAGAGGCTCAATTCTGTCACCGGGGACTGCTCGCTGAGGTATCTCAGGTTAGGGCCTTCCCTGATCTTTTCCTTCCCCCCACCCCTTCTGGGGGTGAAGAGTATCACAGCCCCAAACAAGAACTAGAAGAAGGCAAATAATTTAAGAGGAAGCCTGTGCTGGCCCGTCTGCTGTGTGTGCTCTGAGCTGGGGTACCTGGGGCAGCACACGGCCTGTAAACTTGACTGGCGGGATGGGACAGGTGGCTCATGTCACTGGGGAGGTGGTGGGGTGGCTGGTGCCTGGATGCTTCAGGTCTTCCGTGGGCTGTCCTTTCTCCTCAGAGGCTGGCTTCGGTGCCGCGGTCCAGACCCAAGGCCTTCCCTGCTGGGTGGTAGGGGAGGTGCCCCAGGATGCTCTAGTGCTTAGTTTCTGGGGGACAAGGTGGCGCTGGGTCACGGGTGAGCTGGTGTCCAGAAGTTCTGGAAGCCATGTGGTTAGACCAGGCTGATGACCATCTGGCCCTGGTGGCCCCCTAGTAGGCTCCACAGCATCTGGAGAGGTCTTCGGTCTTGAGACAGGGCTCCCAGGGGTAGAGAAGGGTGGTGGTGACGCCAGGCTGGGGTCCTTCTTGGTACAGGACTCACAGCACAGCTGGTGGTAGCCAGGGATGGAGCAGTAGTGATCCAGCACCTCCATCTGGCAGAAGATGGACCCGTCCCCCACGCAGGGCTCCGCTGCACACACGGCACAGAGATCAGAGACGGGAGGGAAATACCTGGTGCCACTGGCCTGATGCCGGGACCCAAACCCCCACCTCCCACTCACCCTGCCAACTGCCAGTGCCCCAGCCCCTTCCCCTGCTGGACTCACTATAAAGCTCTTTCTTAGAGGGGGCCACAGGGCTGCGACAGGAGAGACCCACCTGAGCAGGAGAGCCCTTATTATCTGGAAGAGAAACTAGAATCCTCAAGAGCAAAGGTTCTCAAAGCAGGGTCTCCAGACATGCAGCATCAGCACCAGCTGGGAGCTTATTAGGAATGCAGATTCTC
>NW_004444042.1:10020664-10029566 GCF_000243295.1 Trichechus manatus latirostris
TAAAAGACTAACTTGAAATGTAAACTTTCACTTAAATTACAACAATAAACAAACAAAAAAGCTGTGAGGCCTGGGGCAAGTCACTTAAACTCTCCAAGCCTCAGTTTGTTCACATGTAAAATGGGGACAATGTTGCATTTCTCAGTGAATAATGACATGAAATAGCATATATGAAATGCCTGGCATAGAGGAGGGAGCCCTGGTGGCACAGCGGTTAAGAGCTCAGCTGCTAATCAAAAGGTCAGCGGTTCAAATCCACCAGCTGCTCCTTGGAAACCCTATGGGGGTAGTTTTATGAGTTGGAATAGACTTCATGGTAACGAGTAGGGCATAGAGGAGTGCTCACTTCCTACTTTTCTTTGCTGAAAATATCACACGAAAACATGTCTGCAACTGCACCAGGGAGATGAGTTTGGAGGTCTCTCCAGACAGAAGGTAAAGGCAGGAGCTTTGCTTTCAATTAATTTTTGCCCACGGCAGAGAGGTTTAGGGGAACAGGGAAAGAAGAGAGAAAATGGAAAGCCAGTGGCCGCTAGATGGCGCCAGGATTCTAGAACAGAATAGGAAATCAGGCCCCACTCGTAGCTCTTGGGAGGAAACCCAGGAGCTTGCACAGGAGCACAGAAGCCACCAGGGTGCACCAAGAAGGTCCTTTGAGGACATCTGGTCCAAGCCTTTCACTTAGCAGACGAGGTCGCAGAGCTCAGAGAGGTTAAGTGATTTACGTGAAGACATACATTAAACTGGTCCGCTAAGTAGGAGTTAGGGCCTGTTATCTTTCTGCTACTCGTCTTGCTAGACCCTAATCCTTGGGGAGATGAGGAAGGGAAAAAGAGAAAGAACCTAGGAAGGGAGCATAGAACACGGTGCCTGGCACACAGCAAACCAAAAACACCCAAACCTATCGCCGTCGAGTTGATTCTGACTCAGAGCTACCCTACAGGACACGGTAGAACTGCCCCCATATGGTTTCCAAGGAGTGGCTGGTGGATTCGAACTGCCGACCTTTTGGTTAGCAGCCAAGCTCTTAACCACTGTGCCACAGGACTAAGCAGTGCTCAATAAATATTAAACGCATGGATGGATGGAAGGGTGATCTATGGCTGATCATGAAGCAGAGAGAAATTACTATCACTGTTGCTGTTGTTAGCTGACAGCTGGGCAGAGCAGCATTATCTCATTTAATCCTCTCAAAGGCCCTCTGAAGGTGGCTTAGGTTTACAAACGTTTATCCAAAAATATTAGGGCCAGATGTGATTCAAAATTCAGAACTCTCTGGGGGTTCTGAAAGGTAACACTCTGTGTTTTCATACTGCATATGTCGTCCATGACATAGCATGCCCAGTTATGGCTGAGTCTGGGCCATCACCTTGTGAACAAATAAGGCAATGTTTCTGTAGCAAAGGCATAAATTCCCTCTTTTTGGTGCAGGTCAGACTTTGGCGCCAAATGAGCTTGCACCAAACTTAGGAAAAACCTTTCCATTTTCAGAGCTTTCAGCATTTTGGAATTGCAGATAAGGGATTGTGTGTGGACCAGTAGTACCATCATAAGGAGCCCCGGTGGTATAGTGGTCAAGCACTCAGCTGCTAACCGAAAGGTTGGCAGTTCGAACCCACCAGCCGCTCCTCGGGAGAAAGATGTGGCAGTCTGAAAGATTACAGCCTTGGAAACCCTATGGGGTAATTCTACTCTGTCCTACAGGGTCGCTATGAGTTGGAATTGTCTCGGCGGCAATGGGTTTTGACTACCATCATCCCCAGCTCACAGTCAGGCATCTGAGGCTCAGGGAGGTTAAGTACCTGGGCTAACATCACACGGACAGACTGCAAGCTGGGTTGGCTTGACTCCATGGTCCTTGCTCATGACACCATGACCTTGAACATTTAGGAGGGGGGTGGGGCCCAGAGAATGCACTTACTTGATGATATCTTGTTAACAGGATGGAGGGATCCAGTCTGTGGGGTCCACTTTGGGGTCACAAGTTCCCTGATGTCAGCCTTTGCTGTGGAGTTCTGGAGACCTCCTGTGAGCAGGGAGAAAAGGGATGGGCTGGGGGCTCTAGAATTTGGGCCTTTTAGAGGGTGAGGGGAATCCCTGGGTGGTGCAAGCGGTTAACGCACTTGGCTGCTAACTGAAAGGTTGAAGGTTTGAGTTCACCCAGAGGTGCCTCAGAAGAAAGGCCTGGCACTCTACTAAAAAAAGAAGCCATTGAGAACCCTATGGAGTACAGTTCTACTCTGAAACACATAGGGTCACCATGAGTTGGATCTGACTCAATGACAACTGGTGGTTAGGGAAGGAGGATGCCAGATGGGGCTGGGTCTCAGTCTAGGCCAGGAGCTGGCCCTGCCCCCGCATCCCAGCTGGCTCACCTCCACATGCAGGCAGGCTGCAGACCTGGACGGTGTCCGGCTTGTTCCCCTCGCACTGCCTGAGACCGTTGGCGTTGGTCCGGCACACTACCTGCCGCCGCTGGATGCCCTCTCCACAGGTGGCAGAGCACTGTCCACGGGAGGACCAGGGCCCGGCCACGGTGCCGGGGTGGGGAGGGTGGGGAGACAGAGGAAAGGCGGCAGTGAGGTCCAAAGTCCAGCCAATGCCCGGGGACACAAAAGGCACAAAGCATCGATTCTTCACTTGGCCAGAAGGGACATACAAGGACTTCTAGACAGCCATGCCAGGACGCCATACCAGTTGCCAAATACTCCTGTAAATAACTGCGGCCCTGAGCTTAGAACCCTGTGGACCTTTCCATGACCTCAAGGTCCCCTGGCACAAGAAGGGTCTTCTGGGACCCCAGCCAGCACTGCGTTATCCACTGCAGCGGGCCCATGTCTGGTTGTTAACTATCTTCTGTATCACCCTGGAAAACTCCCTGTTCCGGTTCACCACACTGCAGGTCCACCTCCTTGACGATATCTTGTTAACGGGATGGGGGGCCCAGACTCTGGCACCACTTCCCCTCTGGCTCACTTTCCAAATCTATAAACCAAAAGAGTTGGGTGGCAGAGTCTCCACAGACCCCTCTGGCTCTGACATTCAATGACTTTTGTAACCTGACTTGCCAAGAATCAGCTTGCAGACATATTTTCAAGAGTCTTCTTTGCTGAGCGGGAAAGTGGGTGCCAGGAGTAGAAGATGAACACAGGACTACTGTTTGCAAGGGCTGCCCCGACACCATGCCCTGGACCTCACACTTCTTACTCCAGTAAACGGGGAGTGTGAGGTGCTGAGGGGCGGGGGCTCCCAGAAAAGAAAGTTTGTCCAATGTGACCAGGTCACCGGGCTGTCCTAGTGCTGACAATGGCCTCTCCCAGCTGGGTGAGGAACAACTTGTAGGGCCCCACCTCTCATACTGGGGCCAGAGACAACCCAAGGGAGACAGCAGGGGTCATGGCCCACAGAGCCACAGGCCTGGCTCACCCTCCCAAGACGAATAACTATGAAGGGCAGCTGATATCGTGAGAGCTTTGTCAGTCTTACAAGGGGCAAATGTCTCCCTCCACCCGTCATCTCTCTGTTCATTTTGTCTATGGGGTCCTTTGTGGACCCAAAATCTTTCTGTTTTCTGTTAAAACAAATAAAGCTATATATGATGGGGAAGAATATAAAATCTGTATGAGTTGGGTGGAGATTTGGGGTTATGTAAGCATATTTTTTATTACACAATATTTTAAACATACAGAAAAGTATGGAGGAAAAGCTAAAGAAAGCCCATTCAAATGCCATCCCCCGTTTTAATAGATGCGCATTCTGGCACATTTTCAAATATTGCCCTATGTCTTTTTAAACTTCAGGTAAATGGCATCCCATTGGAAATATCAGATGGCAGTGCTTTTTTTTTCCTCACCTAAATTTATTTTTCTGATTTATCTATATTAATAAGTACAGTTCAAGTGTCTTCATTTTTCTTGCTGCATATTATTTTATTATATGAACAGACCATAATTTCTCTGTCTAATCTGCTCTAGATCAACCTTGGCATGTTTCCTGGTGTTATTCTATTACAACAGCATCGCTGCGCTTGTTGCCTTGATTAAATGAATTTTTAAGAGAAAACCCAAAACATTAAAAAAAATTCCCCTTGTGGCAACCTCCAGGGCCCAAGGCACTAGCAACTCTCACCTGGATCACTCAACAGCCTTCCTACCGTCTCCTTTTTTCTGCCTTGGCCTCCCAACAACAAACTCTCTACAGAGCTATCTAAGTGATCTTTTAAACCTGAAATCCGATGTTAAAACCCTCCGTGGTGTTAGGGGTTGAATTGTGTCCCTTACTCACCCAAATACGTTGAAGCCCTAAACCCCAGGACCTGTGAACATGAACTTGTTTGGAAATAGGGTCTTTGCAGATGTTATTAGTTAGGTTAACATGAGATCATACTGGAATAGGGTGGGCCCTAATCTGGTATGAGTGGTGTCTTTATACAAAGAGAAGAGCCACTGAGGGGAGAAGACCACGTGAAGACGGAGGCAGAGATTGGAGTGAGGCATCTACGAGCCAAAGAACACCCAAGGTTGCCAAGAACCATGGGAACTACTCCACCAGTAGCTGGAAGAGGCAAGGGAGGATCTTCCCCTAGAGCCTTCAGAGGCAGCATGGACCGGTCAACACCTTGACTTTGGACTTCTAGCCTCCAGAACTGTGAGACAATCAATTCCTGCTGTTTTAAGCCACCCGGTTTGTAGGGAGCCCTCAGGAAACAAATGCAAATGTTTCCTACTGTTCTTAGAATAAACTCTTAACTCCTTACAGGGCGCTGCACTATTTGACCCCTGCTTACCTCTCCAATGTCATCTGCTAGCTCCTGCCCCTCCCATTAAGCTCCAGCCTCACTGTACTTTTGGTTTCTGGAACACTGCAGGTTGTTCCTGTCTCAAGGTCTTTGCTCATCCCTCAGCTTGAACACCACCTCCCCGGAGAAGCCCGCCCTAGATCTCATGACCCGTTGCTTGCTGCTGGCACCACTCCACTCTGCAAGTCTTGTGCCATTGGTTCACTTGTCTAGGCCATGCCCCTAGCTGGACTGTAAAGTCCAGGAGGGCAAGAATCAGTCTGTCTGGTTGATGCTGGATTCCTGGCATTCCTAGCGCAATGCCCAGTAGGTAGCTGGTGCTCTGTGGATATTTCTTAAATGAACAAAAGCGCTTTAATTTGCTCATCTGTAACGTGGGGCTATTAGCCGTGCCTCGCAGCTCTGTGTGAGCTCAAAGGAGACAGTAAATGAATGTCAGGGCCCAGCACAGAGCTGTGCCACAGTAGTCGGGGTGGGGTACTCCGCTTTATTTTAAGAAGAACCCTATCAGATCTGCGAAGAAAGAAATTCAGCCAGAAGCTGTCTGCCTGCAGGGAGCGCTAGATCTCTCAGAAGCTCCCCGCCTCCCCTGACCCCTGCCACCGTGCCTCCCCCGACCCAGACGACCTCCTCCCTCAGCCTCCTAGAAGGTGCCCCTCTGGCCCAGCCTCTCCCACCCTCCTGAAGGTGACTCACCTGGGACCAGGCTCCGGTGCGCCACTGGGCTGGACAGGGCACGCGGAGGCAGGGCTGCCGGCCCTCAGGCCGGTCCCCGGGGCAGGCCTTAGCTGGCATGGCCTTGCGGGTGCCGTTGGATAGGGGCAGCAGGCACTGCACACCCCGAGTCTGTACCCCCAGCTTCCCGCAGCTCCTGCTGCAGGCGCTCCACTCCTCTGTCACCCACCTGGAGACAGACAGGGCAGAGGGTAGGGCAATGGGACCATGAGACATTTCCTCCCAGGGGGCTGACTCCCACCCCCCAAAACAGCTGCAGGCAGGAACCAGAGTATGGGTTTGGGCTTCAGGATGCCTGGGGGCCAAGACAACTGTCCTCCTGGCTCTACAGTGCCTGCCTGGGTGGCCTTAGGGAAGACACTATTCCTTTGTGCTCTCGGTCTCCTCATCTGAAAAATGGGTATAGTGCAGATTTAAATGCCGGCACCAAGTGTCCTTGGACAAGCTATTAATGCCTCTAAGCCTCATAAAAAAACAAACAAACAAAAAAACCAAACCCACTGCCTTCAAGTTGGTTCCAACTCATGATGGCCCCATGTGTTACAGAGTAGAACTGTGCTCCATAGGGTTGTCTTGGCTGTAATCTTTATGGAAGCAGATCACCAGGCCTTTCTTCCACAGCATCGCTAGGTGGGTTCGAACTGTCAACCTTTAGGTTGATAGCTGAGCGCAAACCATTTGTACCACCCAGGGACAAGCCTCAGTTACCCCATCTGTAAATCAGGATTCTTTCAACACTCCATAAATATTTGAGTGTCTACTGTGGGCAGGCACTGTCCTGGGTGCTGAGAGAGAGCCGTGCACAAACCCGATAAAAGCCACTGTCCCATGAGGATAATAGTAGAAAGCCCCTCCTCTCTGATGGGGCCCTTGGGACAATTACAGGACTTCATATCTGTAAAGAACTTGGCAGGTGCCTGGCAGGCAACGTTGTTGTTAAAAAAAAAAAAAAAAACCATTGCCATTGAGTGGATTCCAACTCATAGCAATTCTATAGAACAGAGAACTGCCCCACTGGGTTTCCAAAGGAGCAGCTGGTGGATTTGAACTGCCAACCTTTTGGTTAGCAGCCAAACTCTTAACCACTGCACCACCAGGGCTCCTTTGTTGTTGTTAGGTGCTGTAAGTTGATTTCGACTCATAATGACCCCACGTGACAGAGTAGAACCGCCGCCCTGCAGGGTTTCCTAGAATGCAATCTTTATGGAAGCAGATTGCCAGGTCTTTCTCCCATGGAGCCACTGGGTGGGTTCAAACTGCCGACCTTATGGTTAACCGTTTGTGCCACCAGGGCTCCTTGTGGCATGCAGTAGGCACTTAATAAGGACAGGCACTATCACTACCATTCTCTTCACCCACAGCGCTTTAGCTCTGATCATCTAAGTTCACGGTCTCCAGACATCTTTTAGCCACAAGCCCCTTTTCAAATATCTTCAAAAGCTTCATAAGCAGAAGGCCATTGGCTGCGTGGGAGAAAAAGCAAAGCTTTTGTTTCTGCTCCAAACTCCTACTCACTCAGTTTCCCCGTGCACCTTTTAGTAGTAAACCCGGCCTCTTTCAGGCACATTTTCAAAGCCAACCCCTTCCTTTTAAAAACAAAAATCTGGCAACTTCACAGATGAGGAGACAAGCCGGGGAGGGAGTGGTGGGGGTGGCCTGCCCCCTACCACGTGGCCAGCTCTGCTCACCCACTGCATACTCTGTGGTCACGGCATTTGTGGGGAAGTAGTCTGAATAACAGTAGAAAGCAGGAAGTCCCAGAGAAGCGTGGAGGGGCTGGTTAAGAAGGCCTCCTGGGCGGGCGGAGGAGGGCTGAGGCTGGGGGCAGGGCACCTGCTGGCCCCTAGCTCCCGCCTGTGCCCCTGTGCTCACTGAGGGAGCAGGAGCTGTTGTCCCATCAAGGCCGAGTCAGCACTCCCGCCCCCACCCAGGGAGGACTCCTGCGGAGGCAGGAGGGCAGATGCAGCCCTCTGCGGTTTCCTCCCAGCCAGCACTCTCAGCTCTGCCTCAGGGAGACAGAGGACCTGGGTGGGGCTGAAGAGGCCCTGGGCCGGCTCTACAACAGGCTCAGAGAGGCCTGACCTTGATTCCTCCGCAAATCACAGCTCCTTCCTCTCCCTGAAGTCCCCTCCAAATAATCCCAAGGACATGCCCTTGTGCTCAGAAGAGCCTGTCTCCTCAGGAGGAATGCCAATCAGGGGCTAGAGCACGGCTGGGCGGTTGGCAGGCAGCCCCAGATGACCCGGGAGAGAGGAGCTTTGTCCTGCAGGGGCCTGGGACCTGGGAGCACTGAGGTCCTTTCACCTGTAGGAACCAGCCAGATCACTGACAAAAACCAAGTCTCCAAAATGGGCCTCAGTTTTCCAATCTGTAAAAGAAACCTGGGAGGGCAGAGCAAAGGAAGCATCTTCTTTCTCCTGGGAGTGGAAGTTAATCACCCAGAAGCCCCCGAGGGGACAGAGGGGTGGGGGGGCTGCTGCCCTCGCTCAGGGAGATGGGCTGCCGGGCTGCCTGCCTCCACGCTGGGCAGCCACTCCTTCTAGGGCCAGGACTGAGAGAGGGTCTACGACACCCCGGCGGGGGACAGGAACACTCACGCGGGCGGCTGGGTGCACGGGCGCTTGTTGCAGCGCCGCCGGATGGGCTTGGGCCTCTTTCTGTTGTCACACAGGTGCCGCTGCACCATGTGGTGGTCCCGGCGGCGCCGGCAGCCATATCTGGTGAACTGGATACCTGGGGGAGGGCAGGCTGCCATGGACCTGGTCCACGAGTGCCTCACTGCCCTGCCTGGGGCCCCAGGGACAGCAACCTCTGCAGAGTCTGAGGGCCAATCCACCTCCCTTTGGGCCTTTGCACCGCCTTTTGCCCAGGTCACTTTGTGAAGGAGACCTTCTTTCATCAGTGCCCCAGGTGGTTCCGGTGGGCACATGGCATTGGACAGCTGCCTCTGCACAGCCCATGAGCTCTTACAGGGCAGAGGCCCTGCTCTGGATACTCCCCTAGCACCTTCCTAACCCTGTACCCAGGGCCCTGCCCAGAATGGACTTCCAAGGAGAAACCGAGGCAAGAGCTGCACACTCTGGCAGCAGAAATGGTGAGCTAGGGGGACCTGGCTGAGGCAGCCTGTGGGACTCTGAGATGGAAACAATGTAGCCCCTGACCTGCCCTGGGTACTCCCAGCTCCCTTCTCCTCTGAGAGGCCCCGGGCTGCCCCACAAGCCAGCTGGGAGGCCAGGGTGCCGGGCCAGGTGGGCGGTACCTCCTCCACAGGCCTTAGTGCAGGGGGCCCAGCTCTTGAGCGCCCACTCGTAGGTGTCCGTCTCCTCCAGGAGCACGTTGTTGCTTCCAATAAGGGGCAGCAGGTCCTCG
>NW_004444042.1:10030725-10045315 GCF_000243295.1 Trichechus manatus latirostris
CTAGAGTCAAGGACACTGCAAACACAGCTGCCTTGGCCTGGTCTGCTGGGTTAACAACTCTGCTCCACCAGCCCTGCCCATGGTCTCGAGGTAGGGAGGAGGAGGGGTTGGGCGGGCAGAGGTGGGCCTAGTCAGGACAGTGGCTGGTCCCCCTCTCAGGAGGTGGGCAGTGGTCAGTCAGCATCCTCAGTCAGCTGTCCTACAGGTCCAAGGAGCCCCTCCTGATCTCACTTGTTGGCAAACTGTCCATGTCCCTCCTGCCCCCCAGAGGGCTCCCCCCAGGTCCCACTTCTGACCTGCATTAAGGAGGACAGAATCCCTGTGTGTGGTGTCCTCTAGTGTGACATTGAGAAAACTGTTTCCTTTTCCCTCCTCACTTGCCATGCTGGGGCAAGGGGTTGTTTAGTCTCTGGGTACAAATGAGGAGCCTGGCCCCGGATGGCGGGTGACTTGGCCTCGGCCTAGGCTGCTGATGACACTGGAATGGCCCATGCCAGCTCAGCAGTGGGGACAGTGAAGTAGGGGGACAGGCTGGGGCAGCAAAGGCAGTCTGGAGAGCAAAGGGCAGCTCCCAGCCGAGTCCTGCCATGGGGCCCAGCACCAGCCACCCTGCCCTGGCTGCATTCTTGCTTCTGACACAGGAGGGGTGGGCAGCAGGGGCTCACCAGGACAGCGATGGCTTCGGGCAGGGGCCCACTGGTCTTGAGGCTTTCCTTGGCGTCCTCCACCACATACTCCCACTCTAGGCCCATTGCCAGGAAGGTCCGGCTCGTGGTGTCCTTGCCCTTGGGGTTGAGGATGAAGCTGCCTGTGACCTGGTTCTTCACCGCTGGGCGGGGGGAGAGGGTCACACAGATTTCTATTCCCCTCGACGGGCGCATGAGCCAGTCCCTCCTAGGGGGCCCGTGAATATGACATTCAAGACTTTCCCAGAGGGACCCTTGGGCCACCCCTGCCTACCTGCCTCTCCTCCCACCTGAGCCCTCCCCAGTCAGTCAGGTCACCATACTGTCCCCAAAGACACCATCCCTGCCTCTGGATCCTGGCGTACATCATCTCTCACACTACAGTAATTGTTCTTAATTTTAATTCTATTGATTTAACTTTTGGGGGTGTTTAAAATTCTAATCGGTCTTGGCTTTACTGTGTAACCTTTATAAGCATAAAGGGTAGACACCTAGTTAGTGACTATGTGTTAAGTATCATTATAATAGAATTAATTTAAGGGCCCATGTGGTAGACTGCAAAAATGGCTATAAATCTCCCATTCCGGTATAGTGCCCCTTTTGTACTTTGACTTTACCACTGTTTCCATCAAGAGAGAGTCTGTTTTTCTACTCCTTGAATCTGGGCTTGACCATGTGACTTGCTTTGGCCAATGGGACATTAGAAAACATGATGCAAGCAAAGACTTGAAAAGTGTACACTGGTGCTTGCCTTCTCTTGCTACTCCCGAGGATCATGTGACATATACTATGTAAATAATCCCAGGCTGGCCTGCCAGAGACAAGGCCCTGTCACCCCAGCTGACAGCCAGTACCAACAATCAGACATGTGGGTGAGACTATCCTAGACCAACCCTCAACAGACCCGCCTGCTGACTGCATTCTCATAAGCGAGTGCAACTGAGACTAGCAGAAGAATCACCCAGCAGAACCCAGCCCAAATTGCTGACTCACAGAATCACAGCAATAAACAATCATTATTTGAAATCATTAAGTTTTGCGGTGGTATGATATGCAGTTCACTTTAAAACGGTTAATTTAATGTTATGTGACTTCACCTCAATTTAAAAAAAAAAGTTAACTGATACAGTCAGTGAAAATGGTTTTTCTTTAAAAAGCATCCATGTGCTCAAGAAACTGGTAACAGTGGTTGCCCTGGGGAAGGAAAGTGAGAGGCTGGGGACAGGGCCATGAGGTGGATTCTTCACTGGATCCCCTTTTATACCTTTGAAATGTGAACCATGTGAATGGGTTACCTACTCGATATCAATTTAAAAATAAATTTTAAAAGAGCCTCTGCCCATTATTCAAGTTTGCAAAATCCCTGTGCACTAGAGTCCTGTCCTGTCCAGTGAACCTCCTCAGACGCCAGCACTCACCAATGCGGTGGGGGACCTTCTCCAGCTCCTGGATCAGAATGTGCCTGGCGCCCGCTGGAATCTGCACCAGCTTGAGAGCTCCTGCCAGAGAGGAAGATCCGGAAGAGAAGAGAGCACTCTCAGCTGAGGGACCTTCCACACAGTACCCTATCCCCGGGTACCCAGGGCTCTAAAGCTCCAGGAAACATTTCATTTGATCACCGAACCTCTCTGAACCTCAGTTCCCTCATCTGTAAAATAGGGTTGGGACCTTCTCCACAAGGCTGTTGTGAGGATCAAATGAGATGTTCTAGTTTAAAGTGCCCTGTAAACTCGAAAGGGCTGTACGTGTGTGTGTTGGTTGCTATTATTTCCCATTTTCTTGACCCTCCTCTTTCTCTCACTTCTGCCCTTTCCCCTCCTTTCTTCTTCCCGGACTTCTTGTCTCCTGTTTTTTCTCAGACCTCAAACCACTGTAGGATTTGGAGGAGGCAGGCTGTGAAGACTCAGCAGGGCTGCCCTGGCCCCATGGCCCTCCCCACCAGAGGCCTGGAAGTTAGCCCTTCTCAGAGTCACCAACCTTGCCTCCGCCTCCTACAAGAAGAGGCAAGGCAAAGCTGTAACATCCCCAAACGGGAAATATTCAGTTCATACTAAAGTGTAAAGGACTAATCCCTGGCCCTTTTCAATATCAAGTTTGGCTAGATTGGAGTTGAAAAAGGAAGTCAGAGGCACCAGGTGTTCAAAGCAGGAGGTAATACAGGTCTAAAAAAAAAAAAAAAAAAAGGTGAGGGAGAAGAGAGAATAAAATTACCAGTCCAGCCTGGGCTGCACCTTCAGACCTGTCTGATCCCTCACTCCCACCAACCACCCAGGAAGGAAGAGATGGTTGAGCTCCTAGCACAACACATCACCTAGCAGAAATACGCATCTCTGAGCTACTAAGCCCCAAATGTGGGCAGCAGCACATCCAGAAGATGAGGTCACTAGCTGTAACTCCCAGCTCACACTGGCTCCAGGGCCCCTTCCTGCCAGCTCAAGGAGGAGGGCCCACCTGAGGGACCCTGGCTGGGCCAGAACTGCAGTGCCTCCTCCTGGCTGCCCCCAGCCCATGCCCGCAGCCTGCTCACCTGCCTGCTTGGAGGCCTTGCCCAGCGTTCCCTTCACGGTCCTGCAGTGAGAGTTGTCACCACCGCACACTCCACACTTGTCATCTGCCTTCATTGACCCAACCTCCTTGTCACAGCCGACGGGCTGAGGCCAGAGGTGAGGTCAGTGGGAAGAGGTCCCCTGCCCACCGTGGCCCCTCCTTGCAGCCCCCAGACCCCAGCCATCTGATGGTAGTGTACCCGTGCCCAGCCATGAGAGTGAGAGGAGCCCCCGACCAAGAGCATCTCTGAACAGGCTCTCTGCGAGCTCGCCACGACAAGGGCAAGGCCTTGAACCTGACGTGGTAATGGTTCCTGCTGGCTCCTCTCCCCTCGAATGGGGCTGAGCAGTAACCCCTTTCCAGCATGCCAGGGTTCTGAGGATCAAAGGGGTGTCACGGTGGGGAAGGCGAGGCAATGGTCACCTAGCTTGGGAGCAGAAGCAGGGGCAGGCCACACAGCCCTCCCGGTCTCCACGTACAGGCAGAGGGTGGGCGCTGGGGGTGGGCACCTACCACGCACTCGCCACGGGCGCAGAGGCTGTAGGGGTCTCGGTAGCTGCAGCGTGTCCCGTCATGGACCACCTGGTTCATGAACACCACGTCGCCTGTGTCCACCGACTGGCAGATCAGCTCACATTTCTGGGCATCTATGGGGAAAGCAGCCACCCTGAGCCCCCAGCTGGGCTCTGAGGATGGGGGCTGGCCCAGGAGGACACTGGCACTTGGTCCCCACAGGAAGCCCAGGGCCAGCTCGGGCAGGGGCGGGAGCAGTGGCTGTGGAGTTGGGAGTTAAAAATCCCTGCTACGTCACTTATTTACTAGCCATGTGACCTTGGGCAAATTGTCTGGCGTCTCTGAGCCTCAGATCCCTATTTTTAGTATCTCTGTTCAGCAAAATGCCACAGCAGGTTATTGAGAAAAATCAAATGATAAAATAATAACAACAACAAAGGAATAAGCCAACACTAAGTGAATGCTTACTGTGTACCAGATACTTCCAAAGCTGTACACACCCTTGACATACCTCTTTAAATGCCTTTCATGAATTAACTCATTTAAACCTCTCAGAATTCCAAGAGGTTGGGTCCAGGATTACAGAGGAGGAAAATGAGGACCAGAGAGGTTAAGGAACTTTCTCAAGGCCACACAGCCACACAGTAAGTGGTGGAGGCAGGATTCTAACCCAGGCAGTCTGCTTGAGTCCTGCTCTGAAGCCTACATATACTTCACTGGTCATGTGTATGATGGAGAGTGTGTCTGAACATGTCTAAACATTAAAAGGCCCTGTGAAAGTAGGTAGAACAGTGGTCTGTATTCGGGTTTTTAAAATGGAGTAGCAATGAGGGAGGAAAGAGGGCCCTTTCCGGCTCTAACAGTGAAATGTTCTCTTCTCTATCTGGGCTATTGATATCCTAAAAAGGAGAATCCAGAGAACATATAAACAATTGCTATGCTTTTTAGAAAAAAAGGAGGGTGGGGCTTAGCTAACTTCCTGGAATTTGTCTCAAAGTCCTGGGAAAAGCTCAAACCCAGCTGCCCCACTGGCCTCTGAGCCCTTTCCCTACCCATGTTGCGGTTGCTTGTTTGGGTTCTGAGTGGATCTGGAAGGCTTTCAAAGCAAGCCCCTGCCTCAGTAAGATTTCAAAGAATGGCTCCCTGTTCCTGGTCCCTGGGATCCTGTGATACTTGGTGACTTCTTGCCTCCAGCACTAGGGACTCAAGCCACTACATCCAAAGTTGCCTGGATTTCATGCACAGGCAGCAGACTCCTGGGGGGCCTGGGCTGGGTGAGGCTCAAACCCACCAGAACTCAGGCAGGCCTCTGACCAGTGCACCCTGGGCAGACAGGTCTCTGGTTCGCAATGGAAGCTGGTGGCAGTGGCAAGGGGTTGGTGAGCTCCCCAGAGTGGGAGGAATCCAAACAGAGGGAGGCATCCCCTGCAAGGATGCTCTGGAGTTTGTGCCCTGGCTTCAAATGGACAATCTTCCCACTGGAAGATTCTGTGTTGCTAAATGAGAGGTAAAGAGCTTAGGGCCCTGTGGTATGATGCTTTGCAGCCAGGGCTACGAAGAGGCTCCCCAGGCTCAGGAGAGGCAAGGGGTTCTAACCGGAGCTGTCTGAGGCTGAGGGCTGCGGGGTAGATGGATGAGTGTTCATCCATAAGGGCCCAAGAAAGGCTGGGGAACTGCTCCTCAGGGCCTCCTGGCCAGGAGCGAAAGAGGTGGGATTAGGTGCCATTAAAGTCCCTTCCAGTCTGAAGGCTCGAAGACACCATGAATCCCAGCCCTTCCCCGGCTTATCTTGGCCACTCTGGGAGCCACCTCTGGAGATGCTTAAAACCAGGTGGCAATGGCACCAGCATGGACCCAAGTTTAGAGCCTCTCTGCGTGAGTCCCAAGGCCTGTGTCTATCCCAGCACAGCCCAGAGGGCTCGGCAGAAGAAACCCACAGGGTCTCTTCTGCCTGTGTTTCAAATCACCTTCAATGTTACTCAACAGTTGCTCAAACAGTAACCCAATTTTACCAGTCACCGTGGGGTCGACTCCGACTCAGGCGACTCCATGTGTGTCAGAGTCGAACTGTGCTCCATAGGGTTTTCAGGAAGTAGATCACCAAGCCTTCCTTCCAAGGCACCTCTCGGTGGACTCGAACCGACAACCTTTCAGTTAGTAGCTGAGTGCATTAATTATTTGTACCACCCAGGGGAACCAATTAGTAACATAATTTGTGAAGCCTAAAATAACAATATGTAACAGGACTGAGTTTTCCAGGACCCTGGTTGTGTAAAGTGAGGGGTACTCCCACCTGTACAGTGCCATGGGCAAGTAAGGACAGATGTCTGAAAGCCACCCAACCCCAACAGCCAGCAGTGCTGCCTGCATCCATGGCACCTCAGGGTGAAGTGTCCTTTCCTCAAGACAGGCAGTCCCCAGTTACAGATGTTCTACTTACACAGACAAGTCTACTGGCCCTTTAATGTTATGTAAATTTGCCCTCGCTTTGAAATGACTGAATCAACCCTTACTCACAGCAAATTCTTGATCACAAGCACCTCCTGCTGCATGGGCAGCTTTTAAATCATTGAAAAGGCTTCGAGCCTTCTTTTGCACTAAAGTAAGGCTAAATAAGAACCATATGCACCTGTTCCGACTTACCCACAAGTTCGACTTAAAGACTTAAAGACACAGTTAGGAACGGATCTCGTTCATAACCTGGGGACTGCCTGTACTCACATCTGCTAGGAACTGTCATAATAAATGTACAAGTCAAAGACGACATTGATGAAGACAGTGCCCCCAGAGGTAAGCAATGAACAGGCCGTATAATGGTACATGGTAACCTGCCTACTTCAATGTCCCTTTCAATGCCCCGACTGTCCCTCCACCCTCACTGGTAAGTCCAGGCAGGTTCCCAGCTGCTGTAGCTGGAAAACGGTGGGAGGCCCTGCTTGAGAAGACGTGGGCCCAGCAGATGCCCCAGGGAACTGGGGGGTGGGGGACCAACGCTGGGGGTGGTGCGGTAGGGGAAGCAGGGCCTGCTCACCATCCTCAGGCTCGTAGGGGACCCAGTTGTGCTTGGTGTTCTGGTGGGTGTAGTAGGAGTTGCGTTTGGCACACTGCTGGGCACGGAAGTCCTCATAGGGCCCCGGGCACTCCTCACTGTTGCAGACCTGGTACTCGAACATGGGCCCTGAGCACGAGCGGCCTCCATAGGCTGGGCTGGGGCAGACACAGAGAGACCGATGACCTTGCTGGCTGGGAAGGTGAGACTGAGGAGGGCTGGGGAGGGCTGGGCGTCCATATGGCCACCAGGGGCAGTTCAGCCTTTTGGAGTAGCACAAAACAAGGCTCCACTAACTTATAAACTGGAGAGTGACCCCCGCCGACTGCTCCCTGACTGCTCTACCCTTCCTCCTATTCCACTATGTGTGCATGTGTGTGTGTCAATAAATGACCCAACTACTCCTATTTATACCCGCCTCCATTTACTACCTTCAAACAATAAGGAGTGGTAGAGAGACACTTGGGTTTGGAGTCAGAAGAGCTGGTTTCTGAGTCCTGGCTGTGCAGCCTTGGGCAAGTCACTTAACTTTGCTGTGCCTTACTTTCCCCTGTAAAAGAGGGACCACAATACCCTTTCCTTTACCTACTGCCTGGCATGTCTATGAAGAATAAATAAGAAAAGGTATTTTAAAGCCATCAACACTTCCTTCTCCATTAAGTTAAAAGGGCTGGGTAAGATTATTGAAAAAAGCACCCAAGTGCATGAAGTTAATAGTACCCAGCTCACAGAGCTGCTAGGAGAATTACATGGGCTTATGCACCCAAGTGGGGCCCTGGTGGCACAGTGCTTAAGAGGTTGGCTGCTAACCAAAGGTCAGCAGTTCAAATCCACCAGCCACTTCTTGTAAGCCCTATGGGGCAGTTCTACTCTGCCCTATAGGGTTGCTATGAGTCCTAATCAACTCCACGGCAATCAGGTTTATGCACCTAAGTGCTTAGCATCGTATCTGGCACAGAGAAAGTGCTCACTACATTGTAATAATAATCATTATAACAACAGCTACCATTTATTAAATGCTTAATCTGTGCTGCCATGGTGTTGAGAGTACACATATTATTTCATTTAAACTTCATAAAATAAAAAGTTATTGCAGAGGAGGACCACAATAAACGGTAGCTCTGGCCAAGCAGATAACTGTTTGACCTGGCTGTGAGGGCTGGTTTACTGGAGCAGGCACTGCTGCGCCTTTCTGCACCTTGGCCTTTGTAACACCCACAGGTGGAAGTTACAGGCAGCTCACTTTTGCTCATATTTCTAACAGGTCAATATGGCCATCTGACAAAGGAACAGCTTGCTTCAACAGCTAGTGAGCTGCCCATCTCTGGAGGTAAACAAATGGCATAAATGGCCATTCCTGAGGCTGCTGGGGGGAGGATGACCGCTCTATAGCCACCGGGATTCCAGAAGTCTGGAGTTCTGCTGTACTCAGCCCTCAGCATTGTGAAAGGGTCGGGCCGTGTCCTGTCTGTGTGGAGGTTCAGAATCCCTCGTTTCTGGAGCCTGGGCCAGCCGCCATCTCTCATGAGGCTGCTCTGAGCAGGCTGCTTCAGTTTGGGAGACGGAGGCCATGGAGGACTAGGGCTGAGAAGTTCTAAAACATGGAGCGGATGAGGAGGGAGAGATGGACTTCTCCCCAGAATGCTGAAATTTGGAGAGGTGGGAAGAGGATTTCATGTTAGAAAGAGGGAAGTTAAGAATAATGAAAACAAGTTTTGCTTCGTGTGGTAGAGAACAAACTGAGGGGAGTCATTCTCTCAGGGCATGGCCACTGAGAATTAAAAAAAAAAAAAAAAATGAAAACACCGTTGCTGTCGAGTCAATTCCAACTTCTGGCGACCTCATGTGTTACAGAGTAGAACTGCTCCATAGGGTTTTCTTGGCTGTAATCTTTACGGAAGCAAGTTATCAGGCCTTTTTTCCGTGGCGCCGCAAGGTAGGTTCAACCTTTAGGTTAGTTGTTGAGCGTGAACTGTCCCAGCCAGCAGCCTTACTGAGAGTTTAGATCAGTGTTTTCTCAATGTTTAGCCTGGAACCCTGGTGGCATACTGGTTAAGAGTTCAGCTGCTAACTAAAAGGTCAGCAGTTCAAATCCACCAGGTGCTCCTTGGAAACCCTGTAGCGCAGTTCTAACCCTGTCCTATAGGGTCACTATGAGTCGGAATTCACTCTACGGCACTGGGTCTGGGTTGTTTTGGTTTAGCCTGAGGGCCAGATCACAAAGGGTTTGTTAAACAGGCGGACTCCTGGGCCCACCCGACTCTCTGGGGAATCTTCTGCACACAACTAAGAATCTCTGGCCCAGACACATTCACGGACGTCGACCCAATGGGTCATTAACCAGTGCAGGTGGCAGTGATCTGCCCCCCACATTTTTGGGTCCTCACCCATTAGAATGCACAAGCACCTACATCCTCCCTTGCCCCGTCCCCTCAGTGCCTTCCCCCCCAGCCTCTCACCCTTGGGAGGGGTCCCTTGGCCTGCCCGCCCAGCCAAGCACACTCACGGGGGGCTGTCACAGCTCCGGCTGCGGGATTGCACGCCACTCCCACATGACCGTGAGCATGATCCAAACTTGGTCCACGAGCTCCAGCCTCCATCCTGGCCGTACATCTGCTCCGGAGACTTCCAGATGCAGTAACCTTTGAAGCACCACTGGGGTGGAGCAGAGGGTGTGAGGTCATCCGGCAGCTACTGCTGCCTGGCCTGCCATGGAGAGGGCCCACGGGCACCCAGCCTGGCTGGTGGGCACCAGGGGGGAGCCCAAAGACAGGGGAAGGGAAAGGGGCGAGCAAGCTTTGAGAGGAGAGATTAAGAGCACACTTTGCTTTTGGTTAGACAGGAGTCCAGTCTTGCCCTGAGCTGTGCACACTTCGGCAAATGGCTTACCTTTCTGAGCCTATTCCTCAACTGTAAAGTGTAGTGTTTTACATAGCCCTCTGTAAATGGTAGTCCGAAAACCAAACCCATTGCCTATAGGACAGAGTACAACTCCCCCACAGGGTTTCCAAGGAGCGCCTGGTGGATTCGAACTGCCGACCTTTTGGTTAGCAGCTGAGCTCTTAACCACTACGTCACCAGGATTTCCGTAAACGGTAGTGGCTATTATTAACGATGATAACAAGTGTGCAATTATTTGTTCATCATCTCGAGAGACTGGAATAAAGTGCTAGTGGGAGAGAGAAGACACAATCTCCCCACATTATCGGGAGTTGATCTTGGCTCCATACCTCGAAATCACCTTCCAGAAGCCACTGGCAGCCAAGCCTGTCATATGGGGAGGGAGTATGTGCACTCGAGTTAGAGACAGGTTCGAGTCTCAGCTCGGTCACTTACATGCTGTGTGTGGCTTTGGCATAATTTACTTCACCTTGCTGAGCCTCAGTTTACACACTTGTTAAATGTAACTGTTTTAAACACTAAAGGCAATAACACCCACAAAGCACTTGGCACAGGGCCAGTCTCGAAGCAGGCCTCAACCGGAGTCAACTCTCCTCCCCCTTCCTGCAGGGCAACAGGGAAGAAATACAGAACTCTGTCTTTTTCAAGAGATTTTCTATAGGGTCGCTGTGAGTCAGAATCAACTCCACGGCAATGGGTTTGGGTTTGGGTTTGGGTTTTGTACTTAACCTTGGAATCACCTTGGGAGCTTATAAAACTCTAGCTGCCTGGCCTTCACCCCAGACCAATGTAGTCAGAATCTCTAGCGGTAGGGATTTTTCAAAATGCTTTAATGAGGTATAATTTACATACCATAAAAGTCACTCATGTAAGTGTACAATTCAAGGATTTTTAGTAAATTTACAGAGTTATGCAACTATCATCACCACCCAATTTTAGAACATTTCCATTGCCCCCCAAAAATCCCTCATGCCCGTCTGCAGTCACTCCCTGTTCTGGGTGGGTGGGGGGATTTTTAAAGCTACCCAGAGGATTCCAGTATGCAGCTAAAACTGAGAATCACTGATTAGCTGTTATGTCAAATTGTGGCTGGAGAGCGCCTGGAGCTTTGAAAATGCCTGGGAAAACTCAGGAGGTAGAAACACCTGTGCAGATGTAACCAGTCTTTTGGCACCAGCTGGCCAGGGGTAGGGCTCACAGGAGCAGGAAAGGCCCATCCCTGTGTCAAGGGGTACACCCCCAGGGCAGGCATGAGAGGGAGGTGCCTGTGATGAGGGCAGAGGGCAGGCAGGAGGGGGCGAGCAAACTACAGCCACCTGTGGCTGGGCTCACAGCTGATGCTGAACCATAATCGTGCCCCTGCCTCTTAATGTCCCGTATCTTCAGAGCTTGCAGATGCTCTGACATGATTCAGAACTGAGAGGTGGGAAGGATGCCTGGTCAGGGGTCCGTGGGTCTGGAGGAGTCCAGTGACTGGCCCACACAGTGATGGAGGGCACAAGGGCAGGGCCAGCAATATTGCAAAGGTGATTCTGGACCCCAGCTCAGGGCTCTCGGACGCAGCCATGACGTCCCCCTGGTAAATGAACCCCAGCACCCACACATGCATGAGAGAGCAGCACGTGCCAGGAAATACGTGAAAAGGCAGATGTGTGTGTGCTGGGGGGAGGAACAGAGGCACATGTGTGGGAGAAACAGACATAGTGTGAGAAGGGGGTGGGAAGGTTGGCAGGGCACCTGGAATGTCCCCTCCATCCCTTCTCTGCTATTGACTCCCTGTTCTGTGACCTCAGACAAGTTCCTTGAGCTCTTTAGGCCTCATTCTCCCCATCTGTAAAATGGGAGTAAGCATGCCTGCCAAATGGACTATGAGAAAATGTCAAACTTGGCAAAGAACTAGAAGCAAAGGACTGCAGGGTTAAAGGGCATGGAAGCGCATGAAAGGAAAGGGCATGAGTACATATGAGTACATGTGAAGGCTCCATGCATAACTATCTGTACTCTGGGTACTCCCCTGCTCTCTAGCACTGCCCACCCCCACATTTCATTTACACACTTAGTGGGGGGCAGTGGGTACCCTGGACCTGCACCCCAGGAAGGGTCCCCTGCTGCTGCCCAGTCCCGCAGGTACCTTGCCTGGCGCGCACTCGGTCCCGTCCAGCGGGGGCCCCTTCTTGGTCTTGCAGAAGTACGGGTTATCAGGGTGGCTGCACCACAGCTGCCTGCAGGGCTCAAAGGTCCTGAACTGTGTGGCAAGGGGAACCAGGGTCACCAGGCTGGCTGGCTCTGCAGCTGTGGCCAGGTGTCCATGGGGGTAAAGGGCAGTGATGGGGAGAGGAGGGTGTGATGGGTGCTGGGGCCCAGTGCACTGCGAGGCAGGCAGAGGGGCCCGGCAACCAGAGCCCCACACCCTCAAGCTCAACTCTACCCCAAGTGCCCACGGCCTAAAGCAACCCCCGTCCCCTCCAACAGCGCATGGAGAAGGGACCCAGCCACAGCCCAAACTGCCCTGTCCCCTTCCTAAGCCCTTCCTCCCTGCCTATGCAGAAACCTCTCTGTAACTGATCTGGGACCAAGGTTTGGGGCTCTGGGGAGGTCTAGGCCCACCCACAACCCCTGAGCCCTGTGTGAGTGGGAGGCAGTGAGGGGCTGCAGGTCGCAGCACCCAGACAAAGGTTGAGGACACCCAGTGATGGCAGAGGGTGGTAACCATATGCCTCAGACTGTCCAGGAAAGCCTCGACTGCCTTAATATTCTCTCCTGTGATTCCCTGCCAGCCACACCAGCATCCTACAAATACCAGCATTTGGGCATTTAAACCCCATGTCCCAGGCTGTTTCTCCACCCCGAAGCAGTGCTTTGTCACACCATGTGTCCCAGTGTGGCCTGGACAGTGGGGAAGGTGACTACTCACAGGGGCTCCTTGTGGTACCAGCAGGGCCTCCTGCTTCTGCAGGGGTGAGGAGGGGCCTGCATTTCCCAGATGGGGACTTGAGGCTCTCAGGTCACCAAGGCCCGCCTCCTCCAGAAAGCCCCACCCTGAGATGTCCCTTCTCGGAGCCTCAGCCCATGCCTCCCGGTCAGTGGCTGTTCTATCCTGGGCTGCTCTGTCTGATGCTCTGGCTCTCCCCTGCCCGGCCTTCAGGCTAGGGACAGGGTTGTGCCTCCTGGTATCTATCTCCCCAGGCACAGAGGGGAGCATGGAGTTGGCCCCCTGGAGAGAAGACAGGTGCGGGTATAGGGGAATTTCACTGGGGTAGGGAGTTAGCCCAAACATCCCACTAAACCCCTGAAGAGCAAGCGGTGGAAACAATTCCTCCACCAGGCCAGAGCCCAGCACCTGATCCGACACCCAGACTGCCCTGCAGATAAGTCACCAGCCCAGTCAGGCTCTCCTCAGCCCACTCTGTCCTACCTGGTTCACATCTTTCCCAGGGCAAAGGCATTCTCAAGCCACTGCACACACCTGCCCCCGACAGGTGCACCTGGACAGAGCACAGACGGGGCTGGGACCTGTTCACCCTGCACCCCCGTGGGGCCTGGCCAGCCCATCACCAGGCCACTAGGCCGGCTGAGTGGAAGGCGCTCTGTGAATGCCCAGCCTAGATCACAGGATATGGCCCTGGCAGAAGCCGTGGGCACTCACCGCCGCGCAGGTCTGGTACCCGGTGCCAAAGTCAAAGCGGCACTGCTCATCCATTGAGTAGTCGATCCCAGGCAACTCGGGGGGCCGGGGCCAGGCTGGCTCAAAGGGGTCATCCAGAAGACAGTCGTAGGAGCTGCCAGCAGAGACGGGGTGAGCCAGGCCCAGAGCAGAAACTCCCAAGCTCTCCTTTCCTAGGGGCTGGGGGGTTTCAATGAGCAAGGAACAAGGAAAGCCTGGAAGAGCCACTGGCATCGTGCAGCCACTGGCCCTGTGTGGAAGCTGGTTCTCCAGGAGTGGGTTGCCCTGAGTGCCCCCACGCCCACTCAGGACCTCGCATCCACCAGCGTCTGTGTCTGGAGGGGCGCCCAGGGACTAGGGCTAAGGCTTGGCTTGCAGCTGTCTTAGGGGGTCAGTTTTGCCCATGTTAGAGGGTTCCACTACAGCCAGGATGAAGGTTGCTTTGTGGACAATTTGGGGACCCACTTTGCATGGAGGGGAGAAGAAAAGTCAGCTCCCACTCAGGATGCACACTGGGCAGGTACCCTGCCCACTTCTGCCTCCACCCGGCCCCATGTAAATCCAGTCTGGTGCCCATTCTCAGGCCTCCTGAGTCTAAAACTTGTCCTGTACCTCCACCTCCCTGGAGGCCCCCAAAGTCGATCAGCAAGGCTGGGAACTGAGTGTGTGCTACTGGGGTTAAGGCTGGGGGGCTGAGGGGGACAAGCCCCTTCTCTGAGGCCTTGGGGACACAGTGGTACCCTATCCCCAGCCCAGCGGCTCCTAAAACTTCAGTGTGCATGAGTATTGCCTGAAGGGCTTGATGCATCCAGATTCCTAGGTCCAACCCCAGCAAAGAGTCTAATTTAGCATCTTGGATGGGGCAAGGGGATCTAGCTGAATTTTTAACAAGAATTCTATGCAAGTGGTCCCTAAGCACGCTTTGAAGCACTGGGCGAACCCTCCTGGGATGCTAAAGGGGGTGTTTTAGGCCAGGTTGGGTATGGGGTGGAGGGGGACTAGAAGAGTCACAGAAGGGTCAAGTAAGGCAGGGGGGTCGGTGGATGTGGAGGTGGGGGATGACTTGGGGCAGGCAGCCAACTGCATGGCCTCTGCTCTGAGCGGCAGGCTGCAAGCCCCATCCCGGCCCCGAGGGCGGAAGTGACCTACGGGAGGTAGCGGCTGAGCTCCAGCTTGCTGCAGCGGGACCAGTGGAAGCGGTGAAAGGCCGCCTGCACCAGGGGCGCCATG
>NW_004444042.1:10045787-10046883 GCF_000243295.1 Trichechus manatus latirostris
TCTCCAAGCTTTTGCGCCGGCTGTCTTCTACACCCAGGATGCCCTTCTCCTCCTCACACCCAACTCACAGCCTCGTAGCATCCAGAGCTAGCTTAAGCCCCATTCCTGCTCCAGGAAGCCGTCCCTGATGGCCCCACTTGCAGGATGCCCTCCAACAGCAGGGGCCGCCTGCACCATCATTTAACAACTCAGGTGCCATCTTCCCAGAAGACCCAAAGGTCTCTGATTACAAGGACTGGGTCTCATTTATCTAATGTGGCACCAGATTGGGCACCTCTGTGGGCCAGCCTCTTGAGCTTCTCGAAGACCCCACTGTACTTAGCACAGAGTTTTTGCATGTGGTAAGCTTAAAGTGATGGTTTAAATGAAAAAGTTTCCTCTTCCACTGAATTGTACATGTAAATATGGTTGAAATGGCAAGTGTTTTGTTACATATATTTTACCACGATAAAAATAAAGAAAAAAGATTCAGCTACAAGAATATTCATCACTGCAACACTGTTAGTAATAGGGATAAATTAGAAAACTAAATATTTAAAATAGAGGACTGGGGACTTCTGGCAAAATGGCGCTCTAGGCAGAAGCACCACGCTGTCCCTCCACAGCCAAAGATCCGAAAAACTAAGCCGAACAGAGACAATAATCCTGAAACCCTAAAACATCAAATGAAGAGATAAAGAACTCAGCCAAGCACCAAATGAGTGAGAAAACTGACAGGGAACGGAGAGAGAGGAGAGATTCATGCAGAGGCCCCCTACCAGCTAATGCAGCACGGATCCGCCATCTTGGACTCCTATCGGAGACCAGCAAGCAGGGGGGAAAGAGAAAGCAGCTTCACGGAGCTTCCAGCGGGAGATGAAACAACCAGTAATTTGCGATATACGCTTTCCCACCCCCCAGCTTCTTCACCCCCACTCGGCCTACTCTGCTTCCCGCGGCCACAATCCCTTTTCCGGGAAACACCGGCTGCTCGGATTCCACACACTCAAACGGGCCAGCTCTCTGAGTGCCATTTGTTGGCTGCTGGTGTTGCTTTTTTCCGCTTCTTTTGATTTCTTCCTTACCGCTCACCACCTCCCCCTCCTTTCGCTCAAAT
>NW_004444042.1:10055508-10102545 GCF_000243295.1 Trichechus manatus latirostris
GAGGCCAGGGATGGAGACCACCTAGAGGGAGCAGGCAAGTGCCTCTGCTGGGGACAAGGCAGGGCCAAATCTGGTTCTCCATGGCCTTGGCACTGGGAGGGTGTGCCCAGTGAGGGCCCAGAATTGCTGTGCCATAGTCCCCTGGCTCCCTTCCCCTCAGGACAGTGCTGGGGCAGGGCTTCCCTCACAGGCAGCTCTGCAGCCCTGCAACGCAGCTGCAGGCTGGATCCTCTGGCATCTCCCAGGACACGGGGCCAGAGCCTCATCGGAAGCAAAACCCTCCCACATCTACAGGCCTCCAAAGTCACAGGGCCACCAGCCTGCCTGCCCATCAGCTGCCACTTACACGTGGCCAGTCTCGTGGGCCACCACGAAGGCTGAGGAGAAGCCATCTTCATGGTTGAGGGCACAGCTTCTCAGGGGGTGGCACATGCCGGTGACGGGCGCATACCCTGCCAGGGGAGAGGGAGAAAGGGCAGAGTGAGGTCATGGGCAGGCGAGAGAGGACACCTGGAGGGCTGTCCCCAGCTGGACCACTGAGGGACATCTGAGTCTGGTCACTGCGGAGCATCCCTGGAAGAGGAAGGACACTTGTAAAGTCCCACCTGGCCATACAGCAAACCTGGGCCAGCTGCCCCCACCTCCTAAAGCTTACGGTTCCCTCTTGGCCAGCAGCTTTCCAGAGTCTCCTGGCCCCTGCTCTCAACGAGGCAGTGGGATTCCAGAAGGACAAGAGTCTCTGCACACCACTTCAGGCTGCGCCCCGCCTCCCAGGCAGTCAGTTCCTTAGTCAGTCAGTCAACAAAAAAGCTCCGACTGCTTCCTGGGGGCTGGTGGCACCGTGTCAGATACTATAAGGACGGCAGAGAGGAACCAGATCCAAGCACCATCCAAGTCAACACTCGGGCAGACTTAGGGACACTGTGGCTTAGCAGGCGATTAGGCGCGAGCCGGAAGGGCTTGAATTCCAGGAGAAGAGTGGGGTGTGTGGGAGTGACGTGGAGGAGGGAATGATTTCAACTGGAGAGGCTGAGAGGGGCCAGAGAGTGACGGATACGAGGCATGGGAACTGGGCTTTGAGGGCAGGTGGGGGAGTGGGCATGTGGGCAGGGGAGCACGTGGGCCAGGTGCAGAAGCTGTAGTGAGCGAGGCCTTTGGGAAACTGTGAGCAGAGCTGTGGGGCTGGGCTGTAGCCTCCGCCAGCCTTTACTAAGCAGATATGGTGTGCTAGGCAATTCCAGGAGCCCTGGTGGCACAGTGGTTAAGAGCTCAGGCTGCTAACCAAATGTTCGGCAATTTGAATCCACCAGCCGCTCCCTGGAAACACTACGGGGCAGTTCTCTACCACGCCTAACAACAACAGCAGGCGGTTCCCAGGGGCCTGCTCTCCAGACAGACCTAGGGCCTCCTCCTGGGCTAGGGGACTGGGTGGGAGCAGGGAAGCTCCTGCAGATTCCACCTTGGAGGCGACGGAGCGAGCGCTCCCTGCCTGCACTCCCTGCCTGGGTCTGCCGCCGCCCAGACAACTACTCCCTGTCTTCAGAGTTGCTGAAATGTTCTTTTATTTGAGATGGTTTTGGGGCTTATAAGGATGAGTCTGTGATGGGGAGGAGGTTTCTGGGGCCTCTTAGGCTGGAGGTCTGGGATTTGCTGTCCCCGTGATGCAAGCATGTGTATGTATGTGTACGTGTGTCGGTGTGTGCATTGTTATCTGTGCACACACATATGCGCGTGTGTCTGTGTATGTGTGGGTCTGTATATACAGGAACCCATATTTGGGGCTTCAATGATTTAGACAAGAAGCCCTTTGGGTAGGGGTAGGGCTGTCTGACTCATTTCTACCACCAAACCGGAATAAAGTAGAAAGCCCTCAACTTGGGAGCCTGGAGATCTGAGTCTAAGTCTCAGATCTGTCTCCACTCTCCTACAGGACATGGACAAGCCGCTGTACCACTCTGTGCCTCGGCTTCCCTAGATGGAAAGCTGGCGGTGATCATAGTTTCATATGTTTGCACAGTGCTGAGAGCTGTCAACACTCTGTCACAGACACGTCGTGTAGCCCTTGGCCTCCCAGCAGCCTTGGAATGGAGGAGGCAAATATTGTTATTATATCCTCACTCGACAGCTGGGACAACTGGAGTCCAGGGGATCAAGTGATCTTAGATGATGGGGCAAGTGAGACCTGGAGCTGGGGGTAGAGCCTGAACTTCCTTTTCTGCAGCCCACACAAGCCCCGCCCTAGTTACACCACAGGCTGCAATGAGGACAGATGGATGCAGTGCGGGCAGAAGCATCTTGAAGACCACTAAGGGCTTGGGGACACTAAGCACAGGGCCTGACCATTCATTCACAGCTGCCTCCAGGCTTAGCCAAGACAGCAGGGGTCAGAGTGGGGGTCCCTTCATTCCCCCTGGTCCCCAAGAAGGCACTTCAAAGCCCACCAACCTGTTCATCTATGTCCTGTCCCCAAAGTCCCATGGACCTTTCTGCTGACGGGAACCCTGCCTCTCAAACCTCCCTGAATGGGCCCCAGAGAGCCTACTCATGCCCAGGCTCAGCCCTGAGCCTTCACCTGGCAGGCGGCACACACCTGGCCCCGGCAAATACAGTACCTTGCATACCTGAGGGCCCAAAGTCCTGCCGGGTGAGGAAGACGACGTGGTCGTGGTGCTCAGCATGGCCGGGGTCCCGGCGCTGCTGGGAGTGCGCCCAGCGACAGACCTGCTCCAGGCTTCGCGCAGGGTTTCCACGCTCAATCAGGCTCAGGGACTGCAGGGGCCGGGAGGTGATCAGCACTGGGGTGGAGCAGTCAGAGCCCCCAGTAACCACAGGGGGCACCCAGGCCACTCTCCACCCACTTACAGATGAGAACACCGAGGCCCATGGGGCTACAGTGTCTCTCCCAAGGTCATCTGGCTGTTTGACCCTGGCTGCTGCCACACACAGTCCTCCCTACTTTGGGGAACAAGTATTGAACATTCATGCGCCAAACACGTGTGTCTGCTGGGAACTCAATACACATTATCTCTAATCCCCTGGACCAGCCTGCAAGGCAGGGGTTGTTAAACACTTCTGGGGATAACGAAAGAACATTAATTGAGCACTTCCTCTGTGCTGGCACTTTACCTTCACTATCTTAGTTGATCTTCATGAGTGCCCTTAGAGGAAAGTTCTGCCGTCACCCCCATTTGGAAGAGCTTAAGTGCCTGGTCTAAGCTTGCAGAGCCCAGGGACCCAGGGCTGAACCAAGGAAGGATCTGTATCCTTGCTGCCCCTCTCCAAGCCCCAGTTTCCCCATCCATTCCTCAAGGAGAAGGGCTTTCCAGCTATAAGGTAATAAGACTGTCACTTCCTCAGACTGGAGGGCACCCATAGTCCCCACTTACCAATTCCCAACTGCCTTCTCCACTGAAGCCTCGATTCTAATGGTCTCAGGATTCTGATTGTTAAGACAGTTTTTTCTAGATGCTGTCCCCTACCCCACTCCTTCACCCTCCTGCTGCTGAGGGGTGTTACCTGGCGGTAGCCGACCATAATCAAGCGGACAAGGGCGATGTTAATGTGGACCCCCAGGGACTCATCATGGTATATCTCATCTACCTGGAAGGAGAGAAGAGAATGCAGCTTAAAGGGAAACAAATGTTTACTAAGGACCTACCATGTACCCCACACATTATGCTAGGTACCTAAAATATGTTAAGTCATTTCTTCCTTACCATGACTTTGTCAGGCCAGCATTCTTATTCCCACTTTACAGAGAAACTGAGGCTGAGAGAGGCAAAGTAATTTGCCCAAATACATGCAACTAGCAAGCTGCAGAGCTGGAATTCAAATCCTGGCCTGCCTAGTTGAAACCCTTTCCACAAAGCCAAAGTGTGGAGGGGCCTGGTCTCAAACACAGCTCCTCTGACCATGACCCTTATCTTTCTACTTCTCTGAAGAGCCTCTTCCAGAAATGTCACCCAGCCCAGGGAACCCTGGTTCAAGTCACTGGTCCTAACATCCTCTGTACCCTTCCAATTATTTCTGGAAGAATCTGTCTGTCCTAGGGTGCCCACACCTGGGGCGGCGGCAGCGGGCACTCCTTCAGGGCAAATTCAGGGAGAAAAGTGCTCTAGAGCTTGGCCCAGCAGCATCAGCATGACCATCACCCGGGGGCCCGTTAGACACGCAGGATCTCGGGCCTCACCCCAGACATGAAGAATCAGAACGTGCATTTGAACAAGATCCCCAGGTGATTCTTAGGCATGGCCCAATTTTAGGCACTGGTCTAGATGATTCCCTTCTCCCACAGGCCCAGGGACCTGAAGCCCCTGAAACAGTGAGCATCCCTGACAAATGACACCCAGCTTGCCCACCTCCAAGGACAGGGAGCTCACCCTAGCTGGGGGTGCCCACCCCATTACCAGACAACTCCTACTATTTTTTAATTTAAGTAACTTTTTTTTTCTGAATATAAAACATTTCACTGTAAAAAAGTTCTGAAAAGTACAAAAAAAGTAAAATTAAATCAACTTTACTATTATTCATCAGATATATAACCACAGTTAACATGTTTTCTTCTGGGTGTGTGTAGGTTATTTTACAAAACTGGGACCATACTGAATATACCTGTTTGTATTTTGCTTGTTTCATGTAACATTATTCTGTAACATTTTCCTGTTGCTGCATATGGACAGCCTCAGAGAGAAGTGACTTGCCAAAAAGTACACATCAATGAATGGTGTAGCAATGCAGCTACTGGAAACTAGAGTCCTGGGTTCAAAGCCCAGCTCTGCTCCTTATGAGCTGAGTGGCCTGGGGCAAGTAAGGTAACCTCTTAGAACCTCTGTTTCTTCTTCTGTAGAATGAGGATAGTAATGGTCTGAAATTGGGCTGGTGTGTGTAAATGTCTGGGAACCACGAGTAAGCCACAAAAGGCAGAGAGGCCCACGGGGATGGTCAGGGATGGGGACAGAAGCAGAACCCAGCCTCTGACTCCCACCCACACTGTTTTCCAGGAGCCGAGGTGGAGTCTCATTTGTGCTTCTGTTTTCATCACTTCTGAATCTCCATGCCCTTCAGCCACCAATTCTTTTTCACTCATAAGCAGAGTCACCAACCTACAACCCACAAAGGGGCTGTTGGCAACAGAACGTAGAGGAACAGCACTTCCAACCCACATGCGTGAGAGCCCCTGGGGCAGGGGAGCAGCTGTGGTCCTGCTCCTGGGCCAGCCAGGGATGGAGAGCCAGGCTGCAGCAGAGAGCCCCGGCAGCAAAGGACACGTATGCCCCAGAGACCCAGTCCAGCCCCTCTCCCTCGTGCCCAGGCTTGGCGGCTGCTCCCATTCAGGAGCACGCTCACTACAGCAGCCGGCATCAGGCTCCGGCCCTGGGCCTGCCTGGCGCCCGTGTCTGGACCCCACTGATTAGTGAGACTGGAGACTGGTGCTGCTGTAGGAAACCAGGCGCCCCAGCACCCACCACAAGGGATGACAGAAAGTCCAACTGGCAGAGGGGCCTCCTGCCAGCCCTCCTGCCCTCCCCCAGTAGGAGCAGACACCACGGGAGGAAAAGAATCACATGCATCAAGAGACCATGTCCCTAAAATGATACTCGTGAAGAATGTGCCTCTTAGCTCAAGTAGATACATGAGACTAAACGGGCAGTTTCCATCCAGAGGTGAGATGAAAAGGCAGAGAGGGTTAGAAGCTGGTTGAATGGACACGGGGAATCAAGACTGGCAAGGAGGAGTGTGCTGTCACAGTACAGGCAGAGCAATTAGGGTCGCATAACAATGTATGTATAAATTTTTGTATAAGAGACTAATTTGAAATGTAAACTTTCACTTAAACTACAACAATAAACACCAAAAAAAAGGAGAGACCATGTCCTCCTCAACCCGTTACACCCCAGCCTTGTCCTAGGAGGATTTGCAGGGCAGGGCAAGGGGTTGGGGAGTGGGTTTCCAATCAGCCACACACATATTTTCTCCCTGCTGGAATTCAAACCTAAGGATTCTTTGCAATCGGCTAAGATAATAATCACTGTGCAAAAGAATGACTCTTAAATCATTCCAACTTCTCACCCCCTCCAACACGCATATGGTCTCCATCCACACGGGGGAGTGCAGTCAGTGTCCAGGGCCTCCTTGCTGTGCTACATGGCTGTGCAGACCAAGGATGGTTCCATGTGCAGTGTGTGCTCCAGCAGCCACATCTGTGCCCCAAGTACTGACACATAAACCCATCAGTCATCCAGGGCCAGGAGAAGAGAGGAGTCCTGCGCTTGTCTCTCTCCAAGCAAGGGTGGACCAGGGAGATTGTTGCCAGAATCCTGCCTCTGTGTACTCAATTCTGTCCCACAGTCAGCAGGCCAAATCTACCCTCCAATGAATGCTGCTCCGATAGCCACCATCTCCAGCGGCAGGACACTGGGAGGTTCTCACAGTGGGACTGGGAGGGGGCTGCTGTCTCTTTGAGCTGGAGGTAGAATCAGAGCTCAACGGTCCCACATCGGGGGAGAGTTGAGTTGGGGGCACCAGATGTCACCTCCCACTTTCAGGAAATTGGCCTTAATGCAAATACTGAGCGGGCAGAAAATGACATTCCATTTGGAAAGACCACTCATCACTCTGAAAAAGAACACGGAGACCCAGACTTTGGGTGGCTGGTGTACCAAGCTCTGTGGCACAGACCCCACATGTCACACCACAGGAGTTTGGAGGAAAGGAGTTTGCATTATCAGGAGGGGGCAGGGAGGTCTTGCCAAAGGAGCTGGAATGGACCCTTGGAGGAAATGGACAGGGGAGAGGCAGGCAAGAGCCACGTAGAGTCACCAAAAGAACCCCAGCGTCACTGGCTCTCAAGGTAACTGAGGCCAACCCTCATCTGATGGATACCCACACACCTCCAGCAAGGGGGAGCTCTCAGCAGTTTGAAAGTTCTCCACGCTACAAGCCCTGTTCAGCCTTCTTGTCCATCTTCTCCACTGGTCCGCATCTCCTCTTGAAGTTCACTGAGCATGCCTGCTCCCTTCCCAGAGACAGATGATGACCACAGTCTCTCTGAACTTCTCTCCAAGTGAGCCCTCCTCAAAGCCCTTCACACCACAGCCACCCTCCACAGACCTCCACAGGTCGAGCTGAGGCCTGGCAGCCTACAGCACACATCACAGGGCAAACAACAGCAGGGGTTGGGAGATGGGTTCTAAGCCTGGTTCTGCCTTCCTTACCCACTGTGTGGGCATGAGCAAGGGCTGACCCTGCTGGGCCTCAGTTTCCCAGCAAGAAAAGTCAGTACAGCAGACCACATACTCCCCAAAGCACCCCACCATGATACAACTAGCTTCTGGATCAATGACAATAAACTCACGTTTAAATGCACTGCTGAACTTGCAAGAAAGTAAAGGAACCCCCCAACGGTCCAACAAAGGAAGAGCAAGCTGAAACCAGAGTGGTCAGCTGTGAGGCCCAGAGCTAGAATCACCCTAGAGACAAATACTGAGGGCAGGAACCCAGTGTTTTGAGGGTTAACATCATCTTAGAGACCAGAGCCTGAGCTGTAGGCCCAGGCAAGTAGGAGAGCTAAACCTATGATTCCTTATTAAGCTGGGACTCTCTGAGGGGGATACACCTAAAGTAAAAGGGTGGGCTATGAAAAAATCCACTTGTCACCTGTCTGCCTCTCTGCTCTCTCTCTGGACAATGTACAACCACAACACACGAGTCCTTTCTCACACGAGTCTGGAGTTCAAATGCACACTTGCCCACACAGCTGAGGAAATACCAGACAAGAAATTAAATCACAGTGCCCAGCAGAAGATACAGTAATTTCTCTTCAAATGATAATATCCTCAACTCAAGCCCCAGGAACTTCTACAGCTTAAGAACTAAATATAAGCTCACAATAAAAAAATTACCACACAGACAAGGAAATAAGCCTCTGTAAATGAGAATCAGCAGGAAAAACAAACAACAGATGTATACTTTCAAGACTTCCAATATTCTAATTATCAAACACAGATCACAAAGCAACCATGTATGAAATGTTTAAAGGAATAAAAGACTTTAAAAATGTACAATGAACGAGAGACTGTTAAAATGATTAGGCATTGTTTAAAAATAATCAGATAAAACTTCATCTAGAGAAATAATAGGTAGATTGAAAAGTCCGTGAATAGGTTAGCAGATTATCAGATTAGACATAGCTAAGGGGGGAATTTGTGAACTAGAAGAAAGATCTGAAGAAATTATTCAGAATGTATCATAGTATCACAGATACAGGAAGGTGAAAAATATGAAAGGGAGGTAAAGAGACATGGACGACTGAATGAGAAGAGCTAATATAGGTCTAACCAGAGTCCCTGAAGAAGAGACTAAACAGACAGTAGTAGTACTGTCAAAGAGACAGTAGCTAAGAATTTTCAAGAACTGATTAAAGACATAAATGTCCCAATATAGGAAGCACAACATATTCCAAGCAGGAAAAATGAAAAGAAACCCATACCTAGACACATCTTTGAAAGCACACACCAGTCAAAAGGAAAATCTTACAAGCATCAAGAGAGAAATGACTGATCACCAATAAAAGAATAAACCACTGACTACAGCACAGGGATCATTCTCCAGGATAGACCATGTATTAACTCCCAAAGCAAAACTCAATAAATATAAAAAGACTGAAAGCATACAAAGTATCTTCTCTGACCACAACAGAGGGAAGCTACAAATCAATAACAGAAAAAAGAAACTGGAAGATACACAAAATATGGAAATTAAACAACACATATTAAACTACCAATGAGTTAAGGAAGAAGTCAAGAAAGAAATTGCAAATTTATTAGAGTCAAACAAAAATGAAAGCACAACATACCAAAACTTACAGGATGCAGTAAAGGCAATACTCAGAAGAAAACTTATAACAATAAATGCCTACAAGAAAAAAGAAAAAAGATCTTAAATCAACAGCCTAACTCAACAACTCCAGGAACTCAAAAGAGAAGAGCAAACTAAGCCTAAACCTACCAGAGGAAAGCAAATAACAAAGATCAGAGCAGAAATAAATAAAATCAAAAAGAGAATCAGCAAAACCAGAGGTTGGTTCTTTGAAAAGATCAATAAAACTGACAAACTTCTGACAAAGAAAAAAAGAGAAAAGATGCAAATAACCAAAATAAAAAATGAAAGAGGAGACATTACAACTGACCTGATAGGAATAAAGAGGATTATATAAACAGAATATTATGGACAACTGGTATGGCAACAAACTGGATAACACAGATGAAATGAACAAATTCTTAGAAGCACACAACCTACCCAAACTGACTTAAGAGGAAATTGAAAGTTTCAACAGACCCATAACAAGTGAAGAGACTGAATCAGTGATCAAAAGCTTCTCAATGAAAAGTCCTGGACCAGATGACTTCACTGGGGAATTCTACAAAACATCTATGGAAGAATTGACACTAATCCTGTTTAAAGTCTTCCAAGAGATAGAGAAGGAAGGAATAATCCCTAATTATGAAGCAAACATAACCCTGATACTAAAACCAGACAAAGACACCACAAGAAAAAGAAAACTAGTGGCCATGAATATAGGTGCAAAAATCCTCAACAAAATACTAGTGAACAGAATCCAACAGCATATTAAAAGAGTCATACACCATGACCAAGTGGGATTTATCCCAGGAATGCAGAGATAGTTCTACATTAGAAAATCAATCAACGTAATACACCACATCAATAGAACAAAGGAAAAGAACCATATAATCATCTCTATGGATGCAGAAAAAGCATTTGATAAAATCCAACACCATTTCTTGATGAAAACTCTAAAGAAGATTGGAATAGAAGGGAAATTCCTCAATATGATTCAGGGCATATATGAAAAGCCAAAAGCCAACATTATACGTAACGGAAAATGACTGAGAGCTTTCCCCTTGAAATCAGGAACAATACAAAGGTGCCCACTCTCATCATTTCTATTCAATATTGTATTAGAAGTCCTAGTCAGAGCAATAAGACAAGAAAAAGAAATAAAAGGTATCCAGATTGAAAAGAAGAAGTAAAATTATCTCTATTCACAGATGATATGATCCTATATATAGAAAACCCAAGAGTCCACAAGAAAACTTCTAGCGCTAATACAGAAATTTAACAAAGTTGCAGGGTACAAGGTCAACAAACAAATATCAGTTGGGTTTCCATACATCACCAATGAGAAATCTGAAAGGGAAATTTGGGAAACAATTCCATTTACAATAGCATCTAAGAAAATACCTAGGAATAAATCTAACCAGGGATGTGAAGGACTTATACAATGAAAACTATAAAACACTGCTGAAAGAGATTAAAGACTTAAATAAATGGAAAGATGTTCCATACTCATGAATTGGAAGACTTAATATTGTTAGATGTCAATACTACCCAAAGCAATCTACAAATACAATGCAATCCCAATAAAAATTCTAACAGCCTTCTTTATAGAAATAGAAAAACCAATCTTTAACTTTATATGGAATGGCAAGAGGCCCCACATAGCTAAAATAATGTTGAAAGAGAAGAACAAAGTAGCCTCACACCATACACAAAAACAAATTTAAAACAGATTAAGGGCCTAAATGTGCAAACTAAAACCATAAAATTCTTAGAAGAACAAGCAGGGACAATGCTGTCAGGCCTAGCTTTCAACAAACAGCAAAAGACAAATAAATGAGACCATATAGAAATTAAAAACTTCTGCTCATCAAAAGACTTTTTAAAAAAAGTGAAAAGACAAATTACCAACTGTGAGAATATCTTCGGAAAGCATATATCCAACAAGAATCTAATAACCAAAATATATGTAAAACTTCAACAACTTAACAACAAAGAAAAGAATAACCTAATCATAAAATGAGCAAAGGACTTGAATAGACATTTCACCGAAGAGGACATTCAAAGGACCACCAAACACATGAAAAGATGCTCAGCATTGTTAGCCATCAGAGACGGAAATCAAAACCTCAGTGAGATACCATTTCACTCCCACTAGGATGGCTAAGATTTAAAAAAAAAAAAAAAACCCAGAAAATAACAGATGTTGGCAAGGATGTTGGGAAATTGGAACTCTTACCCATTGCTGGTGGGAATGCAAAATGGTACAGCCACTGTGGAAAACAGTGTGGTAGTTACTCAAAAAACTAAAAATAGAACTACCATATGACCCAGAAATTCCACTCCTAGGTATATAGCCAAAAGACTTGAAAGCAGAGACTCTGAGACTTGTACACTAATGTTCATTGCAGCATTAATCACAACTGCTAAAAGGTGGAAACAACCTAAATGCCCATCAACAAATGAATGGATACCAAAATGTGGGACTCACATACAACGGAATATTACTCAGCCAGTAGGTGAACTAAAGTCTTAATACGTGCCACAATATGGATGGAGCTTGAAGACACTATGCTGGGTGAAATAAGTCAATCACAAAAGGACAAATACTGTATGACCTCACTTACATAAAAGGACAAGAAAAGGCAAATGTATAGAGACCAAAGAGAGCAAAGTTTATTAGCGCTTCCCAGGGGTGGGAGGGAGGAAGAAAGGGGAAGGAGTTATTGTTTATGGAGTACTGAGTTTCAGTTTATGGTGATGGAATAATCGCATTGATTAAGGGTAGTCTTGCACAGATGATTAACGTAATTGCTGTCAATAAGTTGTATACCTGTAAAAAGCTGAATGGGCAAAAGTTTTCTGATAGATATATTTACAACAAAGAAAAGAAAAAAAAAAAAGAATAGCTGCTGAGGCTGCTTATGAGCAACCAAACACCTCATGGGATTTTCCTTGGTTTAGATGTTTAGGGTCATGGTTTCATGGGCCATCCCAGTTAACTGGCCGAATAATGTGTTTAGTGTTTCTGTTCTTCCTCCTAGTTCGCTGCGTAATGCCTGGGGTCTTAAAAGCTTACAAGCCGCCATCCGAGGTCTAATGATTGGTCTCTATTCACCTGGAATAACAGAGGAGGAGGAGAGTCAGGAATAGAAGGAGGAATGGAGTGTGTGGCTAACTGCATCCATAAACAGCTGCCTCCTTTGCCATGGGACCAGAAGAACTGCATGGTGCCCAGCTACCATTACTGAGTATTTTGATCAAAGACTCTATATAAGAATCCTGATCAAAAGTGGGAAAATGCAGAACAGAATTTCAAATTCTCATGGAATCCAGATTTCCAGGAGCCATCAAGGCTGGATGAACCCTTGAAACTATTACCCTGCAATAATCTTTAAACCGAAACCAAAAATATCCCCTGAAGTTTTCTTAAAACCAAATAATAATTTAGCTTAATGTCTGCCTTGAGCATGATAGTCTTTTAAGATTTATCTATATGGGATCAAACTGGTAACAACTCAAAGGATTAGATAGGAACCTTTGGGGGCAGTGAGTTTATGTTAATGGGGGAGGAACAACCCAGAAAAGGAGGGTGAGAACGGTTAAACAACTCGAAGAATGTAATCAATGTCACTGAATTGTATATGTAGAAACTGTTGAATTGGTATATGTTTTGCTGTGTGTATTCTCAACAATAACAAAATTTTTTTTTTCTAAAAAAGAATAAACCATTGGATTGACAGTAGGTTTTCAACAGTAATAACAGAAGCCAGAAGACACTGAATTAATACCGTCAAAATACCAAAATAAAGAAATCATCAACTTAGAAAACTACACCTAGCAGAACTGTCCTTTAAGAATCAGGATGAAGTAAAGACATCATCAGATAAACAAAAACTGAGAGAGCTACACAGACCCCACTAAAGGAACTGCAGGAAATAAGAAGGAATCATACTTTTGAGGCTGTGATGAGAACAGGGTACAATAATAAGAAATACTTTGCTTTTTCTTATACTCAATAAGGATAATAAAAATAAAGGGCTTCTATCTTCCCCCTTTTTCCCTTTATTTAAAAAAAAAAAAAAGGTGAGGTTGGTTCTGCCATTCCAAGTTCCCTGCTTCAGTCCCTCTCTAGGGCTCTGCCACACTCATCTGCACACACCTCTATCATCCCCAGCCCTTGAGTAGGGACCGCAGTGGCTTTGATTCGGCTGGAGCTGTCCTAAGACTTTGCACAAGCCAAGAAGGTGGCTGGACAAGACTGACATGTCCAGACAGAACTGCAGAGGCCACCTGACACAAGGATCCCCGCCCATAGCCCAAGCTGGTGCTGGAGCCAGGACCAGGAGGTGCAGTTACCTGGGAGGACCAGGACCCCAGACCTTCTGGAACACACACAGGTGGCTCCCTGACCGGCTCCAGGCTAGCTGTGCACCCAAGGCCTGGCTCTGTCAGCCTCTGCCCTCCGTGACTGCCTCCCAAAGGCCAGAGGTGGGGCCAGTGAGCCAGCTCAGGGGAGATCAGGAACTGCTTCCCGGGATTCATGGCAGCCACAAGGCACATCCAAAGGGCAGAAAAGAAACGCATGTCTGGTCTCCTTGCTTTCCCACCTCTGAGCCAAGTTCAACGTCACCTCTGCCAAGGCCCCCATGTTAGGAGAAGGCAGAGGATGGCCGGAGAGCTCTGGGGTTGGAGAGACAAACTGCTACTTCCGTGCACCCAGTGGTGAAAATGGTTAATACCCTTGGCTGCTAACCCAAACGTTAGAGGTTCAAGTTCACCTAGTGGTACCTTGGAAGAAAGGCCTGTGATCTACTCCTGAAAAAGCAGCCACTGAAAAGCCCATGGAGCACAGTTCTACTCTGACACACATGGGGTCGCCATAAGTTGAACGGACTTGACCAAACCAAAAAAACCGTCGAGTCAATTTCAACTCATAGCGACCCTATAGGACAGAGGAGAACTGCCCCATAGGGTTTCCAAGGAGCACCTGGTGGATTCAAACTGCCGACCTTTTGGTTAGCAGCCGTAGCTCTTAACCACTGCACCACCAGGGAAAAAGTTTTAGGAATACCTAATTTCTCATATTTTCATATTTATATACATACAAGAGTAAAATATGACAAAAATCTATGTCTAAGTGTAACAACACTCTTCCAATAAACATAAAATAAAAATGCTGACTAATAAGAAAGAATGTATCAGAGCTTAATCAGTAGCATCTTTTTTTTTTCTGAAGTGCATAAAATAATGAAGCCGCTGAGAATCAGCGGTGTTCTAGATTTGATTAATTATGGTAAATTTGTGTTCACAGGTATGTGTGAACTTGTCTCTGTGTGTGCACTAGATTTGGTGTGGTGTATGTGAATACATGTATCCACACAACACATCTGTACTGCACACATGGATGCGTGCAGGTGTGCCCATGTATATGCATGAGTGTGAATGCAAGTAGTATACATGTGCACACATGCACGTGTGCGTGGATATGTATCAGCAACATACTTGCTGCCTATGCCTGAGATCCCTGCCATTCCCAAGCCCCCAGAGACTGACCCACACAGTAGCCAGAGCCCGGCACTGGTTTCCCCTGGGTGGGGACACTGAGACCCCCTCCAGAATGCCACACTCACTCACTCAGAGGTCCCAGTGAGATCCTGGGGGCCGAGGCTGCTCTCAGGGCGATGGGAGGGGAGTGCTGAGTCTCTGATTCCTTTCTCAGACACTGCAGGCTCAGCTGCTCCATCCCTTTCCCGCAAGTCACGTTCAAGCCCCTGTATTTCAAAGGGCTGGTGTGGGCATTCGAGCACTTTATGCTGCCTTTTAACCAGCACACCTCTTAAATGTGCGGTTGTCTGGAGGATCCCTGGAGCCTGCAGGCTGGCCTGAGAGGTTTACCTGGGACCCAGCCACTCCCCCACCTCACATCTGCGCTGTTTGCGCAGGGTGGCTGCATGGTGCACAGGGATGGACCCACCCAGCCCAACAGAGTCCCCTTCACAAGCCACAATGCTCAGCATTGATACCTAGCACGACCTATTTGGGAAACTCAGCAGCCGTTATGTCCCAGGCTAGGCGCTGGTGTGTAAAGGGAGGTGGTGTGGAGACCTGGAGAGACCTGGGCTTGGCTGCTTCTCACTGCAGCTCTCACCTCGCTGGAGCCAAGCCCTCATCTCTACGAGTGGAGGACGCGTACACCCAGACTCATGAGGGTGGAAAGTGACGGCATTCGAAGCAGGGCCTAGTATGCAATATGTGCTCATCAATGGCACCTGTTAGCTTAACACTTCTACTTTCCGCTTTGGAAGCTGAGGTGGAGCCCATTAGGTCAATCCAGAAATAAGACCTCAGGAGTTCAGCCTCCAATTTAGCAAGTAAGATGTTATACATGGAAGCACTTCGTAAGCTGTACAGCTCTCCTGCCAAGAATTCCACCATGCATCCTTTTGTGGTAAGCACTGCCCTCTGCCCAAGGACTTGCTTTTAAATGTAAATACTATTTGTGGGGCTAAGGGCTAACACCTCAGAGTAGGGTTTCTCAACTGTGGCACAATGGACATTTTGATATTCATACTTCTTTGTTGTGAGGACTGCCCTGTGCATTACAGGATGTTTAGAAGCATCCCTGCCCCCAATTGTGATAACCCAAAAATGTCTCCAGCCATTACCGAATGGCAGTGTCTAGGGGGTATAATCCCCTCACTTGAGAACTACTGCATTAGACTGAGTTTTTGGAGTCTCTGAGCACCCTAAAACCAATATAAGGTCTCTTGATGGGGAGAGGGGACAAAAGAAAAGGACCAAAAAGAGAGAGAGGAGGGCAATTCGAATCCCTCCAATGAGCAGCAAGGATGTGCTACTCTGGAGGCTCACATGTCCCCAAAAGGCAAAGGTCTGGCAAAGAAACACACGCTGTCAGCATGAAAGCAGTTTCTGTGGTGTTCAAAACCAGCCCTTAGCATGGATATTTAACACATGTCAAATGCCAACAGAATGCCACCCTCCTGGCCAAGTCCACCAAGGCCCAAGTCTGACAGCCGTCAGCACCCAGGCCTCCCAGGCCTGGAAGGGGCGCCAGGCTCTCTTAAGCCGGGCATCTGAGTGGCACTGGGCTCAGAGAGGGGCTCCAAGGCAGGCAGAGCTGCAAGGACCCTGGCAGAGCTGCGGCCAACCTCTGCCGGCAATTGCTCCCAATACCTTTGTACTGTCAGCCTGGCTGGGCTGGAGGGGTGCGGGGTGGGCAGGAAGCCTACCACCCAGACAGACGGGCTGCCAAGAGGGATCCCGGAGAAAACAGACACCAGAAGTTTCTGGCCACAGACTGGCTTGGTGAGGACCCATGAAAGGGCCTCTTTGTTTCTCTCCTCCTCGCCCTCCCTCTGCTCCAGCTCCAGGTCCTGCAAGGAAGCCGGTATCCCCACCTCAGGGAAGTCCTCACTCCAGAGATTCAGTGCATCATCCCCCGGCCAAGGAGAGGCTCCTGGCAGCTCCGGCTGGCCAGGCACCACCAGATTCTCTCTGCAGCAGGCTCAGCTACAGTCAGGGGCCAACAGCTAGAAAGGTGCCAGGGTGAAGCTTCAGGACCCCGACTCTGCTAGGGGGACTCCTCCCAGGAAGAAGGTCTTCCATCAAGGCCCAGCATTCTCCAGTCCCAGTATCTTCCTTCTCCCACTGCCCCAGAGCTGCTTGGTCCCAAGTTCGCTACAGCAGCAGTGAGGGAAAAACATAAACTTTGGAATCAGACAGATATGGGTCCAAACCCTGGCTCTGTCACCTGTTAAAAAAAACTGTTTCTATTGCGTCAGCTCTGACCTACAGTGACCCCATATGTGTTAGAGTAGAACTGTGCTCATTAGGGTTTTCAATGGCTGATTTTCCAGAAGCAGATCACCAGGGCCTTCTTCTGAGGCACATTTTGGTTAGCAGTCAAGTGCTTAACCATTTACACCACCCAGGGACTCCCTGTCACCTATTAGCTGTGTAGATTTTTAGCAAGTCACTTAGCTTCTCGGAGTCTCAAGGTAAAAGGAGTGTCGACTGCCTAACGCTGTTGTGAGGATTCAATAAGGCCTGCCTTCCTGACACAAGGTAGGGACTGGAACGATATTACGATGGTTCCAGATAGCACTAAGAGATCCCTGGTCCTGTCCTTCCACTGGCCCATCACAGCCTTAGCTGGTCTCTGGCCTCCATCCTGTTCCCCTCAAATCGATCTTGGGCACTGTTATGGATCGAACTGTATCCCCAAAAAATGTATAATAACTTGGCTAGGCCATGATTCCCAGTATTGTGTAGTTGTCCACCATTTTGTGGTCTGATGTGATTATCCTATGTGTTGTAAATCATCCTCTGTGGAACCCTGGTGGTGCAGTGGTTAAGAGTTTGGCTGCTAACCAAAAGATTGGCAGTTCAAACCCACCAGCCTCTCCCTGGAAACCCTATGGGGCAGTTCTACTCTGTCCTGTAGGGTTGCTATGAGTCAGAATCAACTCAACGGCAATGCATTCAGTTTAATTTTTTGGAATGATGTTAATGAGGCAGGATTAGAGGCAGTTATGTTAACGAGGTAGGACTCAATCTACAGGATTAGGTTGTTGTATCTTCAGTCAATACCTTTTGAGATGTAACAGACAGAAGCCAGCAGACAGGAAAGGGACCTCATGCCACGAAGAAAGATGTACTAGGAGCAGAGCACATCCTTTGGACCCAGGGTCCTTGTGCTAGGAAGCTCCTAGACCGGGGAAGATTGATGACAAGGACCTTCTCCCAGAGCTGACAGAGAAAGAAAGCCTTCCCCTGGAGCTGGCACCCTGAATTCAGACTTCTAGCCTCCTAGACTAAATTTTGCTTATTAAGGCCATTCACTTGTGGTATTTCTGTTACAGCAGCACTAGATAACTAAGACAAGCGCCACCATCACAAACTGCTCCTCACACCCGTTCTCCATCCAAGAGCCTTTGCTACTGCCTCATGGACCATCTTACCCCGGCAAAAGTCCCAGAGTTCTCTGCAGGCCTCCACCACCTGCCCCTCACACACAGGTCAACCTCCTCACTCCTGCCTCCACCACACTTGGCCTGCACACTCTCTACCTCGCCAAATCTCCCTCTCCTCCAAGGCTGGCCTAAACGCTAACCTCCTCCAGAAAGGCCCTCCCCTGCTCTTTAGAGGGGCTGCCACCTCCTCTAGGATCCCTCGGCACTGCCCTCAGTGGTTCCCTAATTAGTCCATGGGGTTGAGCTGGTATTTGCAGCCAGACCCAAGCTTCTAAAACAGGCATACAACAGGCATTCACTAAATGCTGCAAACAATTGCCCTTTTTGTTTCAAAGAGCTCAAATGGTTCCCTAGTCCTGAGATTTAAAGAAGCCTTAAGGTAAGTGACCTGGCACAGATGGGTAAGCTGAGGCACAGGGAAAGACAAGTTCATTGGGGCCTACCAGTATGAGAGTGAAGGATAAGGAGGGAGTCTTTGCCTGCCATCTGGAGCTGCATGAATATTTATAACACATCCCCAGGTTAATGCAAAAGACAAACTATAGTCAGGACAGCCCTGCCGCATTCTCACAGCAGCCCCTGAGAACCCAGGGACTCATCAGACAACTTTGAGTGTTTCACTAAGGGCTTCTGCCCCTCCCTGGGTTAACACAATGGGACCATGCATCCTGGGAACCAGATCTCCTCTCTGATCACACCAGGCCAGTGCTGGCCCCGGAAACCAGGATCAGACATGGTCAGAGGTACGCGGGCGCTCCAAGGGGAGAGCCAACTGACACCCTTTGTACTGGCTCTGCGAAATCCCCTAAGGGCATCCGTGCTTCAAGCATCCCAGCCAAATACAAGCTCCTGCACAATGGACGGGATGAACTGCTGGTCCCCTGGGAGAGGGGACAAGAGGCTGGTGGGAGAGAAAGGCTGTTGGCCCCCCATCTTCTCCCCTCCCCAGGCTCGAGCCCTCGCAGGCTGTCCTCCTGCACCCAGGAAGCCAGAGTCCCACCTTCCACTTCCTGTCCTGTGGCCACAGCAGGTTGTACTGGCACCAGCTCCATAGGCCCAGCTAATCTCAGTACTATGAGCCTCTCCTCTGGTCCACAGCACTAAGGAAGATGCTCTCCAGAGGAAATGGAACCCTTGCAGAAGTTCAGCCTCAACTGCACCCTTGCCCACCCCAAGGCTCTTTCCGTTCCCACATCCAGCAGGAAAACCAGCAATAAGCAGAAGAACCAGCCTCACAGGGACCTTCAGGAACCTCTGAGAAGACAACTGCCCTCCTCCCCGCCCCCCCAATTTCTGACAGGTTGTTAAGAGAAGGAACACGGCCCTATGGCTGGGAGCACTTCTTAGGTGGAAGCTGAGGATGCTCTTTGGCCAAGACAGTGAATCATGGGTCACAGGTCAAGGGTCAGAAGTCACAACATGTTAATTTGGCCAAGAGAGCTGGAATAGGTCATGGGCTTATGAGGTGCAGTGAATTACTTAATATGGCCCTTCTAGCCATAGTCTTTGTGACTCCCACACACTGATTGGGTGGGATGATACAAATAAGGTGCATGGAACCTGTGATGGTTAAGGTTATGTGGCACCTTGGCTGGGCCATGATTTTCAGTGGTTTGCAGTTATGTAATGATGTAATTTGGAAGTTATGTGATGATGTAGTCATCCTCCATCTTGTGATATGATGTAATTATCCATTTTGTGATGTGTTACAAATCCTAGCCTCTGTACCTGTGACCCTGGTGGCACAGTGGTTAAACACTCGGCTGCTAACAGCTAAGTCAGCAGTTCAAACCCATTAGCTACTCTATAGGAGAAAGATGTGACAGTCTGCTTCCATAAAGACTACAGCCTTGGAAACCCTATGGGACAGTTCTATTCTGTTCTATAGGGTCACTATGAGTCAGAATCAACTCAATGGCAATAGATTTGGTTTTTGATGCCTGTGATTGTGGTCCCATTTGGGAGTGAGTTGTCTGTTATGTTTATGAGGCAGGATTAAGGTGGGATGTATCCTGAGTCACTGCCTTACTAGAGGGTGTGACTCAAGTCAACACCCTTACCATAGTCATCATCCTTACCATCCTTATTCAAGTCAGTTCACCCTTACTTGAGTCACACCTTTTATTTTACAAGAGATAAAGGAGAGAGAAGCAAGCAGAGAGGAGGGGACCCACTACCACCAAGGATAAGAGCTAAGAGTAGAGTGCATCCTTTGGATCTGGGATCCCTGTGCTGAAAACCTCCTAGACCCAGGAGACAGAGAGCTGTAACACTGGAGACGGCACAAGACAGCAAGAAGCAGTGGCAAGTGCAGCAGAGAACCAGCAGCAGAAGAACCAGGAAACCAGCACAGGATGGCGTGATGGGCTTCCCGGCCCACGGAGTGAGGTGGCAGTGGGTGTGCCGACCCACAGAGCAAGAGAGCTGAGCGACTTTGGGCTGAAGCTTACTGGCAGAGTGGGGTGCCTTCAGGTACTTACTGGCAGAGCTAAAGAGATTTGTAACGCTTGTCCCAGAAGGGCAGAGGCTGGGCCCAGGGGCCGAGCGGCCAGAGAGAGGCTACCCTCCTCTAGGAGCTAAGGATTCAGTTTTTAAGTCAGAGAAGTCACCAGGCTCCCAGCCATCTGGCACCCACAATGGCTCTCTACCTGGGACCCTGGACGAGGACTCGAAATTACAGAAAAGAAAAAAAATCTACTTCAGTGGAAACTATGCTTTGTCCACAGAACCATTCCACCTGTCTGATTCCAGCTCTATGGAAGCTACTTTACAACTGAGAGCAATGCAGAATTCCTGTCTATGGACATGCAAATATCAGCTCCTCTTACCTTACCCATTGCCATCAAGTGGATTCCAACTCATAGTGACCCTATAGGACAGAGTAGAACTGCCCCATAGGGTTTCTTCTAGTGGAAGCTAAATTATCTTCCCTCCCAGTAAAAAAACAATTTTGCCTCTGTATGGAGTGAATTGTGTCCCCCAAAAATATCTGTCAACTAGGCTAGGTCATGATTCTCAGTATTGTATGATTGTCTACCATTTTGTCATCTGATGAGATTTCCCTATGTGTTATAAATCCTATCTCTATGATTTTGATGATGGGATTAGCAGCAGTTATGTAAACTCAATCTACAAGATTAGATTATGTCTGAAGCCAATCTCTTTTGATATATAAACAAGAGAATTAAGCAGAGAGACAGGAAACCTCATATCTCCAAGAAAGCAGCACCGTGAGCAGAGCGTGTCATTTGGACCCAGGGTTCCTGCACGGAGAAGCTCCTAGTCCAGGGGAAGATTGATAAGAAGGACTTTCCTCCAGACCCAACAGACAAAGCCTTCCCCTGGAGCTGACACCCTGAATTTGGACTTCTAGCCTACAAGACTGTGAGAGAATAACCTTCTCTTTGTTAAAGCCATCCACTTGTGGTATTTCTATTACAGCAGCACTAGATAACTAAGACAGAATTTGGTACTGGGAGTGGGGTGCTGCTCTAACAGATAACCAAAATTTGGATCAGTTTTGAAATTGTGAATGGATAGAAGACTCAGAAGGAAGTGAGGAGAACTGTTTAACACTGGAGATGGTGCAGATGGTGAGAAGCAGCAGCAGAGAACCAGCAGCAGCAGAGGACTGGAAGCAGCAGTAAACAACTGGAAGCAGCAGAACCAGGAGACCAGCGCAAGATGACGCTGGAGCTGACCCACGGAGCGAGAGTGCTGAGTGCCTGTGCACAAGAGGCTTCCTGGAGGAGTGGGGTGCCTCTGGGCACTTACCAGAGTTAGGCCTGATGACCCACAGAGCAAGAGAGCTGAGTGCCTTCCAACCAAAGTTTACTGGTGGAGTGGGGTGCCTGCAGGCACTTATTGGTGGAGCTACCAAGCTTTGGAACACTTGCCCTAGCAGGGCAGGCACGGGTGGAGAGGCCTGAAGAGCCAAGAGGCTAAGAAACCAGGAAGCAGAAGCTGAAGAGACAAGGAACACAGGAAGTCAAGCTGCTTCAAAGGGTATGGCCATGACCTCTGGGGTCTCACAGGGTGGAGCCATGGCCTCTGGTGTTTCTAATGGTGGAGTCGCCATTCAGATGGACTAGGAGAATGGTGCATCTAAAGCCAAGGAAGCAGAGTTGCTGTCCCGGTGGGCACAGAAGGTGGAGTAGAAGCCCAGGGCCAGGGGCCTCCACCCAGAATCAGGAGAGTGTGGCCAATATCCAGAGTCTGGAGAACAGAGGATTATTTTCAAAGCCTTAAGGGCTAATATAATGTGGTCTGCTGATTTGCTTGGTGCCCATTATGCTTTCTTTCCCTCTAATTCCTCCCATTTGTAATGGAAATATCTAGCTTGTGCCTGTTCTGCCATTATACCTCGGGAAGCAGATAACTTGTATTTTAGATTCCACAGATGAAGAGGAATTTTTGGATTTTGGATTTGGAGTTGAATTAAGACGTTTGCTGTGATACGATGAGGTGAATGTGTTTTACATGTGGCAAGGACACGAATTTTGGGGGCCAAAGGGTGGAATGTCATGGATTGACTTGTGTCCCCCCAAAATATCTGTCAACTTGGCTAGGTCATGATTCCCACTATTGTATAATTATACAATTGTATGATTATAAAACACCATTTTGTCATCTGATGAGATTTCCCTATGTGTTATAAATCCTATCTCTATGATGTTGATGATGAGATTAGCAGAAGATATGTAAACTCAAGATTAGATTGTGCCTAAAGCTAATCTCTTTTGCAATATATAAAGAGATATAAAAGAGAGAAGCAAGCAGAGAGACTGGGGGACCTCATACCACCAAGAAAGCAGCGCTGGGAGCAGAGCGTGTCCTTTGGACCCGGGCTTCCTGCACAGAGAAGCTCCTAGTCCAGGGAAAGATTGATGAGAAGGACCTTCCTCCAGAGTTGACAGAGAGGGAAAGCCTTCCCCTGGAGCTGACACCCTGAATTTGGACTTTTAGCCTATGAGACTGTGAGATAATAAACTTCTGCTTGTTAAAGCCATCCACTTGTGATTACTTCTGTTACAGCAGCACTAGATAACTAAGACAGCCTCCATTTGCACATTCACTTCAATATTCCTGATCTATAAATACTTCCCAGAGTCCCTGGGTGGTACAAATGACTAAAGCACTTGACTGCTAACCAAAAGGTTGGAGGTTTGAGCCCACCCAGAGATGCTTCAGAAGAAAGGCCTGGCAATCTACCTCCAAAAAATCAGCTATTGAAAACTCTGCAGAGCATAGTTCTACTCTGACACACATGGTGTTGTCCTGAGTCATGTGAACTCTATGGTAACTGGTACTGGTAATGTTTCCATTCTTTGGGTTCTCTTTTGAACTGGTTATAACATCTGCTTGGTTCCCTCATTGATTAATGAGTAGAATAAATTCTTTAACAAGCAGTTGTTTTTACTTCTAAATGAGAGTCATGTTCTTTCCTTTTTCTGAAAATTATCTTCAAACAAACTGAAGGCCTCTAGGGCTCTAACTAGGGTCTGCACATACTCCTGGGTTCTTCTGCCCCAGCTTCAAGACCATAGGATCCAGGCTCCTGGTACCCTAGGGCTCCATAGGGTCTTTGTTTTAGGCCGTGTTCTCTAGAGAAGCAAAACCAGTAAAGCGTATAAATATATATATAGAGAGAAATTTATGTCAGGGAAATGGCTCATGCAATCGTAGAGGCTGAAATGTCCCAAGTCCTCGGGTCAGGATAGAGGCATCTCCTGATTCACGTAGCCGCAGGGGCTGGCAAACTCAAGAATGGCAGGTCAGAGAGCAAGGCTCTTGCTCACAGGCTACAAAGATCCACAAATTCTAAGATTAGCAGGTAAGACCACAGGTAAACTGCAAGCTCAAGTCCCAAGAACAGGAGCCAGATGCAGGATCCAGTGCAAGCAAAAGCCCATGAGCCTTGCCAGAATGCCCACTTATATTGGATGAATGCCACATACCCCACGAAACCCCCTTTCAACTGATTGGCTACTCACAGCAGATCCTCTGATGGAGGTGATCACATTATACCAAATCTCATCATGGACGTGATCACAACATCATACGACTGCCAAATTACATCGTAACTGCCAAACCACTGAGAATCATGGCCCAGCCAAGTTGACGCACAACCTTAACCATCAGTCTTCCCTGCACCTCCCCCTCTCCTGCTCCTCCAGGGCCCAACCTGGCCCTCAGCCTGGCCTCCCAATAACAGATTAGTGCTCAACTGTGTGGTCTTAGGCTGGGCCCAGAATTTCTAGAGCGTCTGGGTGGGTGGTCAATGTGGTGGGTGTGTTCATGTTCACATTCATTCTCCCTCTCTCCCCCAACCTCTCTCAAACTGCTCCAAGCTGTAGCCTTTGCCCTTTGAGTCCCAAGCCAGGTGCTAGGCTTAAGAGGTAGAGGAATAAGCACGTCCAAACAAGGAGTCGGTGGGCGGCAGACTTTCTGGCATCCACCCCCTCTGGAGCTCCTGTAACTGGAGCTGATTTCCACCATATCCTCAAGTTGTATAGATTTGGACATTGCCAACTGAAACCTCCCGCCTTCTCCTGGTCCCATCTCAGCACCTGCTGACAACCTGCTTCTCTCCTAGACACCACTCACTTCCACACTCCCTGATCACCTACCAGGGGTCGGGCACTGTATGGTGGGTTACCAGCTGCCATCGAGTGGACTCCAACTCCTGACGAGCCCACGTGTGTCAGAGTAGAACTGTGCTCCACAGGGTTTTCAATGGGTGATTTTTGCCAGGGTTCAAAAAAGTATGAAAAGTGGGGTGCAGAACCCAAATTCTAATAAAAAGACCAGACTTAATGGTTTGATTGAGACTGGAGGGACCCCAGAAGACATGGTCCCCAGACTCTCTGTTAGCCCAAAACTAAAACCATTCCCTAGGCCAATTCTTCAGACAAAGATTAGACCGGACTATGGGACATAAAATGATACTCGTGAAGAGTGTGCCTCTTAGCTCAAGTAGAGACGTTAGACTAAATGGGCAGCTTCTGTCCAGAGGTGAAATGAGAAGGCAGAGAGGGTCGGTCAGGAGCCAGTTGAACGGACACAGGAAATCAGGAGTGGAAAGGAGTGTGCTGTTACAGTACAAGGAGAGCGATTAGAGTCACATAACAAGGTATGTATAAATTTTTGTATGACAGAGTAACTTGAATTGTAAACTTTCACTTAAAACACAATAATAAAAAAAAAAAAGGTATGAGTCAAAGTCCCTGCCCTCAAGGAGCTCACATTTAGATGGGGAGACAAAGGACAACTTACACATAGACACAAAGATTGATAACAGAGCTCATGATAATAAACATGGAAAACATTACTTGAGTACTCCATGTGCTAAATACTCTACACTTAGTATTCACTGACACTTTACAACAAACCCAAGAGCAGATACTAGTATGAAAAAACGGGGGCCCTGAGAGTTCCCAGGATACCCCCTCCCAGATCGACAGCCCCTTGGAGAGTCTCCCCAGCCCTGGGATTAGGTATTTTCTCCAGATGATGAGCCTCAGGGATGTCCTGCCAACTATAAGGCAAGTGAGGCCACGGGCCTTGCCTGACTAGGCTCTGAACGCATCTGCAGGCTCCAGCTTGCCAGGGGCTGGCGCTGATAGCCTGAGGGCCACCTCAGCACAGGTATCTACACCCAAGACCACGCCACAGGCCTGGGACTGACGTCAGGCCAGCGCAGGCCCATTTCACCAGGGAACTGGCTGCCAAGGGCATACCCACTGGGCCCAGGAGCAGGCAGTGACTCTCCCAAGTCCATCCCGGGAAACATCAGGCCCGAGAGAAGTCTTCCATTCAGATCGATACTGGTGGCCCACACCACCTCCTGACATCCCAGGATACCCGCCACTCACGATGTTCATGAGGGTGAGGACATAGTTCTGCACGTGCTCCTTGCCGTGGAAGCGCACCACCGAGTCGTCCGCCACCAGCAGCACCTCCATACTGTAGCTGCCTGGCTTGGCATGGCGCCGTTTCCGCTCCGTGTCGCCCAGCTGGTCCCTCACCAGGCCCAGCAGGTTGGGAAGGTCACTCAGGCCAAAGGCTGGAAGCAGGACAGAAAGAGACAGAGGTCAGACCCATGTGACGCTGCCCACCAGGCCACTCTGCCCTCTGCCACAGCCCACCCCGTCACACGTGCCGCTTCCCTGCCTCTGTGGGCCAGCATAGTGGGCAGGGCAGGGTACGAGCCCTTTTCTGGCACGAGGGCATGGCTGAGTCTCTGAGTCATTAGCAACGGAAGCCAGGAAGCCTGGGTTCCAGCTCCCATTGGGTCCTATCTCACGGTGGGTCCTCGGCCAAGTCCCTTCATGGCTCCGAGCCTCACTCTCCTCTCCTGTTACAGAGGGTCGATACTCCTTGATCCCACAAGGTTGATTTGGAACTCAAAGGTGGCAGTGGGTGAAAATGTCCTGATACGGGAAAAAATCATGGGGTCACTGGCCTCTGCAGGGCAGTCTCAGGAGCCGCTGGAGTGCACCTACGACTTTCAAACCCCTCCCCGTCACTGGCAGGGGCCTGCAATTTCACCATCACAGCTTTGTCCTTTTGGCTAAAAGCAAAATATTTATTTAACTACAAACAAAACAAAAACCAAACCCATTGCCAATGAGTCAATTCCAACTCATAGCGACCCGATAAGACAGAGTAGAACTGCCCCATAGGGTTTCCAAGGAGCAGCTGGTAGATTCGAACTGCCTACCTTTTGGTTAGCAGCTGAGCTCTTAACCGCTGCGCCACTGGGGCTCCATTTATTTAATTAGCACTTATTAACTCATACTATGTAATCTAGGAGTTGGCAAATTTTTCTGGAAAGGACCAGAGAGCAAATAGTGTTGGCTTTATGGCCCATACTATCTCTTTTGCATCTACTCAACTCTGCCATTGAAGCATAAAAGCAGCTATAAAACCAAAAAAACCAAACCCATTGCTGTCGAGTCAGTTTTGACTCATAGTGACCCTATAGGACACAGCAGAACTGTTCCATAGGAATTCCAAAGCTGTAATCTTTATGAAAGCATACTACCACGTCTTTCTCCCGAAGAGCAGCTGGTAGGTTTGAACTGCTGACCTTTTGGTTAGCAGCTGAGTGCACCACCAACGCTCCTTAAAAGCAGCTATGGACAATACATAAACAAATAACTATGTCAGTGTTCCAACACAATTTGATTTACAAAAACAGTTTTTGGATGGCAATCTAATCTAATCCTTACAGCTCGATCAGGTTATTAACCCCATTATACACATGAAGAAGCTGAGGTTCAAGGATGTTAAGTCGCTTGTCTGGTCTGTCTCAATCAAAAGCCCATGCTCTAAACCATCACCCTATCTATAACTGCTACTCCTTTTAAAATGCACGTATGCTTGAGAAAGGTAACAGCTTAAACTGTTGTCAGTCATTTACACCATAGTCTGAATGAAAATCGGAGTAGGATTGACTGGGGCAGCTGAGTGAGGGTACATGAGGACACTGTTGGGAGGGAAAGCACTCAGAAGGCTAAGAAAGCAGGACAGGGGGATGAGATCTTCCAAGAGAACCTTCAAAGCCTTAATACTTAATGACTCTCCTACCAACCCACCCTGAAGTTTTGATACTTGGATCACTAATTTCTAAGAACATTCATTTATCCATAAATATTTGACAGCACACCAGGTAGTGGGCCAGGGGTGAGGATATATCCCCAGTACGTATCAAAGAGTGTGACTACTGGAGGGGCCCCATATTTATTAGGTGGAGGGACAGTGGGTGGGTGATGAAGTTGGGACCCCTGCCCTTAGGGAGCCCACAGTCTAGTGGAGAGAACAAATAAAAAACAATACAGTAGTATCAAGGGCTATGATAGGACTGACTAGAGAAGGCTCCCACATCGGAGACCTAACCCAGGGCCAGGGAGCTGGAGGAGGCTTCTGGAACAGGTGACATCTAAGCCGAGGCCGAACCATGAGCAGGAGACACCCTGCTGGAGAACGGCAAGAAGAGGGCCCCGAACAGAGAGAAGCGTGCCCCAGAAATCCAGTGTTCTTCGTGTGTGCTAAACACAGGAGCAAGTACGCCATGACACTATCCTTGATGCAGGTGACCCTCGTAGATGAGTCAGCAGGCACCTTGGCAGAGACCTGAGCTCTACCTCTAAGCTGTCTACAGACATGGGTATTACGGGGGCTGAAGTCTGAGGGCAGGGCAACAAGGAACTATGCAGTTCAGCAATACTGTTTTCTGCTTATTTTCCCATTAGCTAGTGGCACTAGAGGAGCCCCTGGGTGGTGCAAATGGTTAATGTGCTCAGCTGCTATTGGAAAGACTGGAGGATCAAGTCCACCCAGACATGCCTCAGAAGAAAGGCCTGATGATCTGCTTACGAAAAATCAGCCCATGAAAACCCTAGGGAGCACGGTTCTACTCTGACACACATGGGGTCACCATGAGTCAGAATCGACTCAAGGGCAACTAGTTTTAGTGGTAACTATAGTGCAAAGGAAAAGACCACTAAACTTAATTAAGAGTTGGAAAACTGTGTGGCCACTAGCTGGGAATCAGAAAAGTCTAGCCCTCTGGGTGGGGCACAGCCTCGTGAGCAGGGCTTAGGCTGGGTTTCGGGCCTCACGCACCCCTGAGTGGGGGCCCCCTGCAGTCACCCTGCACACAGCCCTCGGTGGCCTGAGATCTGAGTCCACGGAAAGTGCAACAGCCCCCCTAGACAAATTCCTGGGAAGGCAGAGGACCCCCAGAAGGGGAGGAGGAGGGGCAAGGGCTCTCTGCATGGAGTAGGGAAGATAAGTAACAGTCACCCAACACGTGAGCAGGGCTGAAAGTTAGTGCAAGTGAAATTCTGAATTTGACCCCTCACAGCCCTCCCTACCAGGTCTGCCAGAAGGGAGGCTCAGAGAGTTATAGATGGAATTGTGTCCCCCCAAAATACGTGTTGGAATCCTAACCCCTGTACCTGTGGATATGACCCCTTTGGGAATAGGGTTTTTGTTATGTTAATGAGGCCCTATCTGTGTAGGGTGGGTCCTAAACCTGATCACTTCTGAGTTATAAAAAGCGCAGGTTAGACACAGAGATAAGCAAACACAAATGAGAGAAGACAGATGCCGAGGAATGCAGGCGCTACGGAAGCTGAAAGAGGCTCTTCCCCCAGAGGAGACACACAGCCAGTGCTCTGAGTTTGGACTTCTAGTCTCCTGAACTGTGAGAAAATAAATTTTTGTTCTTTAAAGCCACCTACTTGTGGTATTTCTGTTACAGCAGCACTAGGTAACTAAGACACCATGTCACACAGCAGGTTAACGCAGCAGCCCAGAATCTATACCCAGGTCACCCGCTCCCACATCACCACTCCCTGCCAAGGAAGCAACATGGCGCACCCAGATCTCACTCTCCACAGAGGCATGGAGGGAATTGGAGAATGCCTGCTGACATCGGCCACAGACGCTGGGGACATTCTAACCACATTCTCTCAAGTCACTCTCATCCTTCAGGCCAGGAGTAGGTAACCTTCAGGACAGAGCAGGGCCAGCCAGCTGCTGCAAAGCTTGGGATGAGTCCACCCAAGAAGCCCCAAGCAAATGTCAGATGGTACAGTGGCTTTGGAATACAACTTAGTAGTTCCTCAAAAAGTTTCAACACAGTTACCATATGACACTAGGTATATACTCAAAAGAAATAAAAACATACGTCTACACAAAAACTTTATACACAAATGTTCATGCAGCATTATTCATAATAGCCAAAAAGTGGAAACAACCCAAATGTCCATCAGCTGATAAATGGATAAACAAAATGTGCAATATCCATACAATGGAATATTATTCAGCCATAGAAAGGAATAAAGTACTGATATACCACAGCGTGGATGAACCTTGAGAACATTATGCTCAGTAAAAGAAACCACACAAAGGACTACACCTCTTGTATGACCCCATTTAGATGAAATGTCCAGAACAGGCAAATCTATAGAGATAGAAAGTGGATTAGTGGTTGCCAGGAGATTGGGGGAGGGGGATATGGGAGTGACTGTCAATGGGTATGGGTTTTTGGGGGGATGGGGGTGTGATGGAAATGTGGAAGAGCTCGACTGCTAACCAAAAGGTTGGCAGTTCGAATCCACCAGCTGCTCCTTGGAAACCCTACAGGGCAGTTCTACTCCATCCTATAGGGTCACTAAAAGTCAGAATTGACTCAATGGCAATGGGGTTTTTTTTGTTTGTTTGTTTTTGTCTTTCTCTATTTGTGGTAATAATCGCACAACATTGGTGCACAAAATGGCAAATTTTACGTTACATAAATGTTATCTCAATAATTAAAAAAAAAAGCAGCAGCCCCAGCACAAGCATGGCTGGCTGCACCTATGGGGATGAGCTGCTCTGGTGTCTGAGGAGGTCCAGTTCCCTCCTCAGAAGGGATGTGGAGGATGGAAAGGGGTTAAAAAGAGAGCTGGGCTGTAGGTTGAGGAAGGAGAGGGTACCATTAGGAGCATGGGAGTACCCGGGGCACAGCCTCCAGGGCCAAGGCAGTGTCCACAGGGGAGTCCCTGAGGGCGGGGGTGACGGCCAGCTCTCACCAGGCGTTCCAACTCAGGGAATCCCTACCTCACACTCTAAATAGTTTAGATTTTTCACCAGAGCCTTGAGTAAAGAATTTACCCCTTCTTTGGGGGCTCATCAGGGATGAGGGAATACACCCATGCTCACTTCAGGAAGCAGGAGCCACAGCCATGCCCTGAATGCCAAGGGGGAATGGTCCCCTCCACCCACCACAGTCATGGGCACACGTCAGGCCCTTACAGTGGAGGGCAGGGGGCAGGAGCCCCTCCACAGACCACAGCTCACACAGCCTGTTTTGGGGGTGGCAGATGCAGAAGAAACCCAGGGGGCTGAGGGGCCCATGGGACGGCATCTGAGCTGGGCTGATACAGGATGGGGATGGGCAGAGACAGGAAAGGGCTCAGAGTGAGGGAGATCTCTCACAGCCTCTTTACTGGCTGCTAGCCTCCAAGGCCTTTCACTATTGGCCAAAAGTAGACCTACAGACGTGAGGTAAAAGCCTCCGTCTTAACTGTGATGAGAATATTGAAGGAAACAGGCACACCTACAATCGTTTCTCCACTCACTGGGCTCACACCCACTCCTGGTCTTAAAATAACAGCATGCAGGTGCCGGGTTTCTAAGAGTCCTCCTCCATTGCCCCTATCTTTCTCAGGAAGGACATATGGGCCAGGCAGGCTGAGCTCATGGCATGGCATCACTCACAATCCACTGGAGTCTGAGATGGCCACATGAGGAGGGGCAGGCAGATATCAGTGCTCTCATGGGTCTTGACCCGCCCCCCCTCCACCAGGCTCAGGCTCAGTCTTCCCAGCTGCCCAGCGAGCTGGACTTCCCTAAGGTCTCTCCCCAACAGGGGTGACTTATGGTCCTTTGATTCGGAACTGGCCTCAGATAAAGTAAACCCAAGGCAGGCTTGTCATCTTCCCAGTGTGGTACAGGGGGTGGTACAGCCACCAGCCTGATCAGGAAACCCATGAAGTCACCCGAGGCTCTGCCTGACCCCTCATCTCCCCCCACCTCAACCCCACCCCAGGCCTCAACCCCACCCCTCTACAGCTCTGGGTGCCATGGCTTCTCTTCTGAGTGACACTTGAGAGCAGCTGGCGCTTCAAAGGAGGCATTGTATTTGGAGACAACTGGTTTCCAGGCATTCCTTCACGCTACGCCCAACCCTGCCAGGGCCCTAACAACAGGGTGTGGTCTACTCCCCCCTAGATTCCACCCTGGGCCCTCTGGTCCGCTCTTGCTCAAAGGGTCTTCGTGACACAGCTAATTTCCACTATGCGGCTGGCCACAGGCCCAGGACCAGCACCATGTCGCAGTCACTCTGCGTTCACTCAACAAGAGTCCTGAGTCCTTGGCTGTGCAGGCTCCGGTTCTAGTCACCGGGGGTGCAGGAGCGCCCTGCCCTTATGGGGCCCCATCCTAACATGTCAGTGTTGTTGTTGTTAGCTGCTGTCCAGTCAGCCGCTGACTCATGGCAGCTCCATGTACAATGGGGTTGTGATCCAGAGGGTTTTCACTGGCTGATTTTTCAGAAGTAGATTGCCAGGCCTTTCCTTCTAGTCCACCTGAGTCTGGAAGCTCCACTGAAACCTGTTCAGTGTCATAGCAACAGGCAAGCCTCCACTGACAGACAAGTGATGGCTGGGCATGAGGTGCAGTGGCCAGGAATCAAACCTGGGTCTCCCACATGGAAGGCGAGGATTCTACCACTGAACCACCACTTTCCCTTAATAACAACACTGTAAGGAGAGTAACCATTTATCAAGCACCTACTACATGCCAAGCTCCACCTGGGATCTTTATATATACTCTCACCAAGGCACATAACAGCCTTAGCACATAGACAATGATCATCCCTCCTTTGCTAATTAGGAAAAGAAGCTCAGAGACATTAAGTTACTTGCCTAGGGTCATACAGTAATCAGTGTGGGAGCCAGCATTTAAAAAAATTCTCTTGGACACAAAGCTGACCCTGATGCCCTGGCAGTGGGCACACTCTCTATGATGCCCTCGGATTTTCCTTCCTGTGGCTCCCGGGGGTTGAGATGATTTTTGCAGGGGAGAGCTAACTGTGGCCATTCCACCTTCCGCCTTGGCTCAGAAATAGCCTTGCAAGGCAATGCTGAAGCCCTCAGAGACCTCTGGAGTCCTGTGAACCAGAGTTGGGAGCCCAAGCAGCCCCTCTGGCCCCCAATTCCAGCCATTTATAGTAGCTCCTAAAGGCCACTGGGGTTCTTCTGCTAGTACAGTAGGTCTACATGGCCCAGTCCCATTTTACAGATAAGCAGACTCAGGTTAGGAGTTGCAAAGTGAAGGCCAGAAATTACTAACCACCCCCGCCCCGCCCCACGGAGGTGTGGAGAGAGGTAGAGTTGGGCTCCCTCCCCAGCCTACCTTCATTGTGAAGGTCCCCGTGAGGCTCTGCCCACTCCTGCTGGCCGGCTTCCCGGCGGTACACCACGTGTGTCCTCCCGCCGGCCTCCTTCTCCTGCTGCCCCCGCTCCAGAGGCTCAATGAAGTAGTCGGTGCTGTCTGTGCGGATCAGGCCAGCCTGAACCAAGGACACAGTGGGTGGGAGGAAAGAGGGGGTACAAGGGGAGAGAGGGAAGAGGCATGAGTAAACAGCAGATGCACAGGGAAGTACTTGTGAATGCAGCACTCACAGCCACACACAGAGAGGCTCTTCCTCTAGGGCCTTGGGGAGCCCTGGGATTCCAGGAGGTAATATGAAGACACTGGTAGCGAAGTGGGAGGAGGTAGCAGAGGGACTGAGCAAGGGAACCCCATCCTCATTTCAAGCAAAGTGGATCCACTTTTACTGTGTAATGTAATCATGAGGTTCCACATAAAATTTCCTTTAAACAAAGGGTTCTATTGTTTTAACGGGGGGTGGGGGCATGAAAGTTCCTGCTGTAAGGGATATATATACACACACACACACAAGGGAACTATATTCCAGCCCCAAGCATGAGTGCATGGATCTTTCTTTCCTACAGGCAGAGAAGGGGAAACTAGAGGCAAAAGTTAATTACCCCTATGGTGGGTGCTAGTCCCTCACACCAATACGGTGTACTATTAATTTAGATTTAAAGCTCTCGTGTGTGTGCGCGCGTGCATACATGCTGCATTGTGCATGCTGCATTCACAAGTACTCCCCTCAAGGGGGGGTATCAAATGCTCACCAACAATGAACCAGCCAGGAAATTGCAGCAGGAGCACATACTCTGTTTTTAATCTAATTTTTTGCCTGCATCAAAATATTTCCTTAAAAAAAGAAAAACAGCAGGTGTTGGCCTTGGAAATAAAAATATAACCCTGGCCAAGCCCAGCAAATGTGTAATTAGCACCCGATGAAGGCAGTAATCATAGAGCCCAATGAAATACACAACCAGATGTGTGTGAACATATGCATACATATGCTTACACGGACAAACACACACGTCATCTCTATAAGGCAATAAAACCAGCCCACCTACCACCGTGCCTGGAAAGTAGTAGGCACTCAATAAATAAATATTTGCTGAATTCGTTCACTCATTCAACAAATATGTACAGAATGCTTGCTATACCAGGCACTGCTCCAGGAACTGGGAATGCAGCTGTGAACACAGAGGAGTGAGAGAGGAGTCATTTTTGTACGTCTGTTGGACCTTCTCCATATGAACAGAAGACGCTCTTTTTTAAAGCAGCCACTTTATGCAACGAAATTCCACCAGTTTTCCACCTCAGCCCATTTTGAGTTTGCTTCTAGGGAACAGCCTCCAAGACCTACTGAACACCCACCACCATGAACCTCCTGGTGGCAGCAAATCTTTTTCATGTCCCTTCCAGCAATGTCTGTTGATCACACTGCCAATGCTGTTTTGGATCATAACCAAGATGAACTGCCTTCTGTGCCTCATAAACAGACCCAATCAGGGGAAAACGGCAGCGTTATTGGAATGAGTTTGAGGGGTCCCCAGGTGAAACTCCATTGTCTGCAAAAGTTCTGGTATGTCTGTTAAAATGTCAGTGTCAGTGAAGGATTGAATTGTGTCCCCCAAAAATATGTGTTGAAATCCTAACCCCTTTACCAGTGGATGTAATTCTGTTCAGGAATAGGCTTTTCTCTGTTATGTTAATGAGGCCATATCAGTACAGGGTGTGTCCTAAACCTAATCACTCTGGGCCAGAGTGCAGAAGCATGAAAGATACTGTTGGGGACCTGGGAGGCAGGCAAGTTCACGGGCAGAGGGTGAGTCTGAACCTGGACAATGAGTGACTGCCAAATCAAAGGGCCTCTGTCCCTGAGGATCTGCAGAACCCCCTCCTACACAAAGGAAGCCTGTCTCCCAGGGTGTACAATGGCTGTAGGACAGGGGGCCAGCTGGTGGCCTCCAGGTCCAGGGCATAACCCCACAGCTACTTGCATGCCCGGCCTGTGCAACCCCCTCCAGCTCTGTTTCCATGAGGGCCTGTGAGGCCACCCTCAGACATGACCCATGCCTACACCATCCATCCTTCTTTCCATACCCCTGTCTGATACCCAGCCCTGGTGGCACGGCAGTTAAGAGCTACAGCTGCTAACCAAAAGGTCAGCAGTTTAAATCCACCAGCTGATCCTTGGAAAGCCTTATGTGGCAGTTCTTCTCTGTCCCATAGGGTCACTGTGAGTCGAGTCGGAATCCACTTCATGGCAACAGGTTTGGTTTTTGGGATTGGTCTGACACCCAGAGGGACTCTGCCCTGTTCAACCATCCCCAGGACAAGCAAAGCAAGAGACCCACACAGCCCCAGTCAAAAGGCTTCTGCTTCATCCCGCCACAGTTACACCAACCCAGGCTTGCCAAAGCCCTCCCCCTCTCTGGGACGTGGTTAACCAAATGCACAATGAAAACTCTTCAAAATCTGGCACTCCCAGCTCCACTGCCTGGGAACACAGTGCAGTCGCCAGATTTAGTGCCTTATATGAGGTTCCAGAATGATCTGGATGGGGGTTAGGCTGGGCTGCAAGCCACTGCCTTCCAGCCCACCCGTTGCTTTCCAGCCCACATCATGGACTTTTCGAGATCATCATGTCTGCCCCAGTCTGAGGCTTCCATACCTTGACAACATCTCCAATTAGGGGACCCTAATTTTTTTTTCTTTTAATTGAACTTTAGATGAAGGTTTATGTAACAAACTAGTACATGTCAACACTCTCCCTTCATGACCTTGGGTTCCCTATTACCAGCTTTCCTGTCCCCTCCTGCCTTCTTGTCCTTTCCCCTGGTCTGGTGTGCCCCTTTGGTCTCGTTTTGTCTAATCTTTAGCTAAAAGGTGAACTTCCGGAGTGACTTCATTACTGGGCTAAAAGGGTGCCCGGGGGCCATACTCTCGGGGTTTCTCCAGTCTCTGTCGGGCCAGTAAGTCTGGTCGTTTTTGAGTTAGAATTTTGTTCTACATTCTTCTCCAGCTCTGCCCGGGACCCTCTAAGGGGACCCTAACTTTTACTTGGATGCCTCCAGTGACAGACAGCTCCCTCCCTCAAGATCTCATCTGTTCTGTGCAGAGATGCTCCAAACATTTCACTCAGCTAAAACTTCACCTTCCCTTCCACCCTTTATAAACCATGTTATTATCTTGTTATTATTAATAATAATACCTGCCACTTATATTTACATGTATTATCTTATTTCATTTTTCCAAAAACTATTTGATGTAGGCACTAACATTAGACCCATCTCATGGATGAGGAAACAGAGGCTCAGAATGGTTAAGTGACTTGCCCAGAGTCGCTCAACACTAGAATGTAAGCCCAGTTCTGTATGGCTCTTAACCACCAAGCTACACTAACCTTGGGTCATCCCTGGGCCTGCTTCTGTCCTCGGGGGCCATGTGGAAGAAGGAAACTTTCCTTTTGTGGTCCCATCTGCAAACCCCTGGGCCTTGAGTCTGGTCTGACCACACAGAGCAAGCAGAAGGCTCACTTCCCACCCCTGTGCAAAACCATACTGTGGAAGTCAGCCCACCTCCCACCATGGGAAGTGAGAACAGCGGAGACATTTCAAGCCGTAAAATGAACTGACGCCTCCCACTCCCCATAAGGTGCCCATTCCCCACCCTGCCCCCCAGCCTGAAAGGGTTCTTACCCCCACCCACACATCACCTGCATCTCACCCTCAGCTCTCCTCTACCAGAAGGGGGATCCCCAGTCCGGCCTCCACGTCCTTGGGCTTCTCCCCAGGGAAGGTTACAGAATCCAGCCTTTCCCCCACCAAGTTAACTGTTTAGGACAGGAGAGTGAGACCCAAGCCCTGTAATACATAACCTGGGAAATGAGTCTGTGACTGTGGATCCCACCCGCCCCCAAGGATCAAAGGCAGAATGTCCCAAGAGATTGTCCTTTCTTGTGCATCAGACCTGGGCCATCACAGGCAGTTCTGGTCCAGATCTGGGCGCCCCTGGGCCTTTGAGACTCTCCTTCTGGGCAGTGGATGGGAAGACCGGGGTCATGAGATCAGGAGACAGCATGGACCCGTTCCTTTCCTCACAGGACCTCACTTTCCCCATCTGGGCAATGAGAGGTTTGGCCTTGGTTCCCTTCCAGCTCTGGCCCTCTGTGGTTCAGGAAACCAGGCACCGCGCGGGGCAGACACACTGGCAACAGGAATTTTCCGGCTGTACCTCCTCACTAAATTACTCTCATCTCTCAATTTATGAGATGTTTATATTTCTGAAAAGTGGGGGCTAATTTTAAAACATTAAAATCAAATTTCTGTATTAAAAAAATAACAGGAAATAGTTCTAATAGGCTGGAAAAAAGTCAGCCATATCTGCTTCCACCCATATCTTACTCTTTTGGAAACAGTAAATAAATAGGAAATATATCTTAGATTCTTCATGCAAAAAATTAGTTAATTACATTCATTTGAGTGACACACTACACAGGCCCACAACCAGCTTCTCCAAATGGAAACTCTCCAATAGGCAAGTTTTATTACTCTTAAGGATACTATAAACCAAAAACTCTTTGCTGTTGAGTGCATTCCGACTCATGGTGAACACGTGTATTACACGCTAGAACTGCTCCATGGGGTTTTCTTGGCTGTAATCTTTACAGAAGCAGATCACCAGGCCTTTCTTCCATGGTGCCACTGGGTGGTTTCAAACCGCCAACCTGTAGGTTAGTAGTAGAGCGCAAACAATTCACACCACCGAGGGACCTCAGCTGTACTCTAAGCTTCCTGTGATTTGATGGTGTTCTTACATCTGCTTCTGAGGTGTCTTTACTGGGAGGTGTGTGGCTGGTGGGAGTCTCTCGGTGGTGCAAATGGTTAACATGCTCGGCTGCCAATAGAAAGGTTGATGGTTCCCATCCACCCAGACACACCTTGAAAGAAAGGCCTGGCAATCTACTTCTGGAAAAAAAATTAGCCATTGAAAACCCTATGGTGCACAGTTCTACTCTGATACACAGGGAGTCGCCATGAGTTGGAACTGACTCAATGGCAACTGGTTCTGGTGGTACGGCTGATAGGAGGAGGGACCTGTTTGAATCTTCCAATGTGGCTGGTGACATCCACTTAAGTTGCAAAGATGACACCTCCTGCTGCGTCTTCATCCAGAGGCCTTCTTGCCATGCTAACTGAGGGTTTCTAGTCCCAGTTCCTTGCGGAGGAAGCCCCCAAGTCCAGAGTACAATCTCAGCGCAGCTAAAGACGACAGGGTTACGTGACACTAGGGAGGTGGATGCTGTCTTAGAGACCAGCTTGTGTCTGCCGTGGGTCATAACGGAACAAGTTCTGTTGGTCTGCTAGTAGCTGTCTACTACTACGGTGAGGTCCCAAATATTTTATCAAGGCAACTGAAGCCAAATTATTTTGAAATTAGTATGTATGTGTGTATATGTATGTATAAATGTGTTTATTCTAAAATTGCATGTGTTTGCATGTAAATCGAGAGGCAAGGGTACAGAGCCAACAAACTCCCCTTGGGAGTGCCACACAAAGAGATCCCCCAGCGATCAGAACACATGTCTATGGATGGTGCAGAAGCTCAGGCTTGACAAGTGCGGGGCTCTGTCTGTACTGAGTCAGGTGGAGAGAAAATGAAACAAGGGCCCAGCATGGAATCTAGGCAGGTGACAGGGGCTTGACTGAGAGGACAGCTGCAGGCTCTCTGGGAATAGTGTGGGGCTGGGTCCCGAGCCCCCTTGTTGCCCCTCAGATTTTCCAACCTTTGCCAAATGCTCTGGTTTTCATCTGGCTCACAGCTGCCAGAGGAGGGTCCAGTTCAAGATGGCGGCTCCAGTGGAGCCAGGTGAGAGGCAGGCCAGATGTCCTCTTTCCTCTCCTTCCAAGACCAGCTTATCCAGGGCCGTCCTCCCCAAGGAGAAAAAAGCAGAGTGAGCCACCTCCCACCCAGCCATCCCACCACCTCCCAAGGAGAGCACATTCTAACTTGAAATTGTTCCACTGTCGGAAAAGGAACAAAACTCCAGCATCTGGAGGCCGAGATGATACATATGATGGGAGTAAGGATCAGAAATGGCTTCCATCAGGGATTCCTGAGGGGATGGCTGGTTCACGCTAACCCAGCTACACTATCCCCAGCCCCGGTCAGCGCTGTTCTCTCCCCAGACTGCATCACCTGCTCCAAGACCTGCTCGGAGACCACAACCGCAACATCTCCTTCCTTGCCACCACCCCCATGTGCACCTGGCTCTTGCACTCCAACTCCAGCTATCACTTAATTTCATCAAAACCTCCCATCCGACGCCCCTCCCTTACCATCAGCCCCCCTTCAAGTCTTCACTTCGCTTCTCAGCACCTTGGGCTGCTTGGCCCATATGCATAGTAATTCTCTTGCAAAGACCCATAACTCTTAGCCCCTTTCCCTCCATCCTGCTCTCCCAGAGATGCCTGCACCCTGGCTCAACCCAATCATCCACCTACACCCTGTCTGCCACTGAGGGAAAAAACACGCAGGTGCCGACTAAGGACACCCTGACATAGGACACCTTGACTTAGGACTCACTGGAAATCGGCACCCACTAACCAAGAGTGAGCATGGGGCTGGCTGGCCATTCGCCTGCTCTTCCCTGTCACGTCCAGGTTGTAGTTCTTCAAAACAGCTCACACAGAGAACACAGATGCCGTCAGACAGGCTCCTCATCCTCCCACCACCCAGCGAACAGTCCTCCCACGGCTGTGACCTCCCTCACCTCCCTCCTGTGGCCGGGGTGGCATGTGGCCCCTTGGCCTTGTGCTCAGGACCGCCACCCTCTCACCTCCTCAAGGACATAGCTCTGCAATCATATCCCTCTCTCCAGCATCACCATCCACTCCCTCTCTCCTGGATCATTCCCATCCACACACAAGCACACTTGAACCTCTCCTGTTTTTAAAACTCCCTCCCTCCATCCCTGTCCAGCAATCGCCCCCTTTCCTCTGCTTCCTTCCACAGCAGAGTTGTTTGTTGCAAGATATACCCCACACTAATCCTGTCTCATTAACATATAAAGGTTAGGATTTGCAACACACAAATTAAAGGATAATCAGGATAATTACATCAGATCACAAAATGGAGGACAACCCCATAATAATGGGAATCATGGCCTAGCCAAGTTGACACATAACCCCAACCATCACAGGTTCCATATACCTTATTTGCATAGTCCCTTCAATCACTGTGTGTGAGTCACAAAGACCATGGCTAGAAGGGCCATATTTAGTAATTCATTGCACCGCAGGCCACCCCCTGGCTCTTCTAGCCACTGACCCTTTCATAATTGAAGGATTAACTTCTTCCTTCCCATCATTTTACCGGTCATCTTAGGCCGGGCTCTCTAAAGAAGCAAAACCAGTGAAGCGTATAAATACATATATACAGAGATTTATATCAAGGAAATGGCTCACACAGTTGTAGAGGCTGGAACATCCCAAGTCCTTGGGTCAGGATAGAGGCTTCTCCTGATGCACACAGCCGCAGGGGCTGGCAAACCTAAGATCAGCAGGTCAGAGAGCAGGGCTCTTGCTCACAGGCTGCAAAGATCAATGAATCCCAAGATCAGCAGGCAAGACCACAGGTAAGCTGCTAGCTAAAGTCCCAGGAGCTGGAGTTCAGACAAACAGGAGCCAGCTGTGGGATCCAGAACCAGCAAAAGCCGACGAGCCTTGCCAGAATGTCCACTTATATTCGATGCAGGTGACACGCCCAAGGAAACTCCCTTTCAACTGACTGGCTACTCACAGGAGGTCCCATCAGGGAGGTGATCACATTATATCAAATTTCATCATGGAAGTGATTACAACACCATACAACTGGTGAACTACAACATAACTGCCAAACCACTGAGAATCATGGCCCAGCCAAGTTGACATACAACCTTAACCATCACACCAGCCCAAAACAGTCTTAACAATTAGTCCTCCAGTAGAGCAAAAGAGTCCTAAGGATGAGATTATTCAGGTATCAGCCATTCAGGTCTGCTGCAGGTGTCCATCTGATCTGGTCAGGTTCTCCAAAAGGCATTTCAGCTTCACCCTTCCTGGTGTCTGATAAAATGTAACTGAGAGAAGAATATTCCCTTGCTCTGAGCCTCACGAAGTATCAGCATAGCAAAACCTTTACGAGACTTTAGGTTCAGCCACTGTACTAGAGTCCAGCAGTGCCTCCCCCTTAGTCCACTCTTTCAGTTACACTGCTTCTACAATTACAGCTTTTACAACCACAGTTAACCCTGTTAACAATCACTACTCACTAGCTGAATCATATAATCCTATCAGCATCCTCCCCCACCCTCTCTTCCCCAGACCCATCAGGAAAAGAAGAATCCATTCAATGGGCATCCTCCCTTGTCCCCCTCATTTTGAATGCAACCACACCTACAAAAGTGTGTAAGCCAGCCACTTCATGCCTTTATTCCCCCCTTGCCCCTCCCATTTTAGATAGCCAATGTTTAAATTGCCCGCCCCTATCAAACCAATACTCTGAGGAGACCATGTTCCTTGGTCTTGAAGAGCCTTTTGTTCCAATTGGAACTTTGAGCATCTGCATCCATAAGCAAAGTCCAGTCCAGAACAAGCCATCAAATCGCAGCAATCTATACCAGCTCACAATGTCAAACATCTTTCTCTTCATTCAGTTGAGTTCTGGTCAGCTCATGCCTAGCCATCTAAGGTAGGTAATGATGGGTATCAGCTGTAGGCTCAGGAGTTCACACCACCTCCTGGCACTTTAGACCAGCCTGCCCCTTCTCTCTCTCGGGCTAGGTCAACAGGCACCACCCATAAGCTCGGAAGTCCACACAACTCCCTGCATTTCTGACCAGCCAGACCTTCCTCCCTCTATCCCATGCCTAGCCCCCATGAGCTAGGTCAACAGGTGCCAATGGAACATGTCCAAACTCAGCCTGTCTCTTCATTGCTGCACTTCCCCTACTTCCTCTCATGAGTGGACCCAGGTGGTCACCACAAGTGAGCATACCAAGCTGTTTACTCACTGGTTCCCTTTAACTTCCAGTCTTGGAAGGGGGTTCCTTCTGATGGGCACTGACTTTTCCTGCTTCAATGCGCCCAAAGGCAAACTGCTTGCTGGACATTCAAAAAGCAACAGTTATTTATTTTTTTTCTGTAGGTCCTTCCTTCCAACACAAACCTTCTCCTCTCCCAGCATTCTGGGTGGATCTGCATGTCTTTTCAAATGCAAATTCTGGGTGGGACTCAGGTTTTTGACCTAAGCCCCAACTCTATACACTCGGCTACTGGCTTGAAACAAAAAGCATTGTTTTTTTTTTGGGCAAATCCTAGTTCCCTTTTTAGCATATCCAATCAAGTATTGGCTGAAGGCTGAGTTGCAAGCTCTCTGTAATCTATAATACCCAATATCATTTCTGTCATACATTGAAGTTTGTTTTACAACACTAGGTAGGAGAAACACTCAATATCCATAGTGCATTCAGATAAACACAAAACCCTTTTAAAAAACATTCCAGTTTCATCTTCCCCACCCCTTGACTATCTTCCCATTCATATGCATACGACCCTGGGCTGTTGGCTGGGTAGAACAGAAGACCTTGGCCCCCTATCAATCATCCCATTTAACAGGCCTGGCCCTTGCCCCTAGCCACTCAGCAGCAGCATAACATCTCTCACTTTTCTTTCAGCCATTACAGAGAACAATAACCAAAGTAGCCACCCAAGAATCGAAAGTTTCATTCTCAAGCCCCTTCGTTCTTTCTCTTCCTAAGTCCCATGCTTCCATGAGTCTGTAGCCACTGCAAGGATGCCCACTTCTGACACCAATTGTGAAAATGGCGTGAAGGTGGTGACTGCCCTCTAACTTCACGAGGGGGAAGGAGAATCAAGATCAACAGCCCAAGGCTGATTCCTATGAGGTGGAGGTCAGGCATGCCTTCTCTCTCTGACATCTTTACCAGTTCTGACACCAACCGTCCCTCCTACGGCATTCTCTACTTCTCTGCACCTGGATCCTGCATCCTTGTGTGAACTCCGGTTCTTGGGACTTAAGCCAGCGGCCCACCATCTGACCTGCCGATTCTGGGATTCACCAGCTTCTGCAGCCCCGTGGGCCAGTAGTCTATCGTCTGACCTGATTCACCAGCTTCCACATCCTTGTGAGCCAGCAATCTGACAACCGGCCCGCCAATCTGGCTTTGTCAGCCTCGGTGGCTACAGGAGTCAGGAAAAGCCTACGTCGGGCCCGCGGATTTGGGACTTGCCAGCCTCCACAACCATGTGAGCCCTTTCCTTGATACGGCTCATGAGTTCTGTGAGACGAATTATCGAACTAAGCAGAGAAGTAGAGAGTGCGGTGGGAGTGACGGTGCCAAAACTACTAAAGAAGGCAGAGAGAGCAGGGATGTCTGACCTCCTCCTCGCAGGACTCAGCCTTGCACTGTTGATCTCGATTCTCCTTTGAAGTTACAGGAGGTCAGATGCCACCCCTACACCACTTTCATTCACTGCCTTCACTTCTACACTTCAGCATCTCTCCTCTGCCCACCCCAGATGGGCTTCTAAAGCCACCACCCCCCTGGAACTGCCCTCATCGGTGTTACCCTCCATGTGGCCAAAGCCCATGATCATGTCTTTATACTGGTCCCACTCAGCTCCTCTAGCCCCAGGCTCTACCCAGTTATTCCCCTGATCCCATAGCTCTAAATATTATGTATCTGCAGATAACTCCCAAATTACATCCCCAGTTTGACCCCATATAAAAAAGACATTTGCCATTGACTCCAACTCATGATGACCCCATGTGTGTCAGAGCAGGGCTGTGCTCCATAGGGCTTTCAATGGGTGATTTTGCAGAAGTAGATCGCCAGGCCTTTCTTTCGAGGTGCCTCTGAGTGCACTCGAACCTCCAGCCTTTTGTTTAGGAGCTGAGCATGTTAACTGCATCACCCAGGGACTCCTGACGCTATGTATGATTCCATAATAATTCCACATGATTCCATAGCAATATAATACATAATTATTCTTTACAGAAACCCTGGCTCTCCACTGGGCATCCCAAACTTGAAAAGAGAACTCTTGGTCTGACTCCCAGACCTACTCCTCCCCTGTCTTCTCCATCTCAGTAAATAGCACTATCGTGTTTCCAGTTGCTCAAGCCAATAATCAAGGGGAGGGTGGGGCCCAAGGGTCTGAGTTTCTTCAAGTCCTCACGTGATTCTATCATGGTTCGTTCAGCTGAAAACCCAGAGCAGCATCCCAGAGGGCCTAATTTATTACACAACCCGAGACTCTGGGACCACTTCAACTGCCAGGACTCTTCAAGGTGGCCAGGATTCCCCCCCTCCCACAGCCCCACTCAAGACATCTTCATGTTTTTATGAAGCATCTACTACAGGCTGGGCTTGATGGGGGGAAGGAGGAGGGGGAAAGGTCAGCCTCTGCTCTCAAGGAAATTAAGTCAGGAAATCAGAGCTGGCAATTCAGAGTAAGTGGAGAGTGAGAGGTGTAAACAGTGACTGTTCCTAGAACGAGAAAGGCCAGGGATAGTCCAGGAAGGCTTCCTGGAGGAGGGGTCCTGGGCTGGACTTTGAAACTTCAGAGTCTTTGAGCTCCATGTGTAGGTCATGCCACTAAACTCTAAGAACTCAGAGAGAAGCTCTGAGACACACACGCATGGAGATGACACACATGTAGAGAGGTGACACACGTGTGGAGATCACACACATGTGGAGGTGATACATGTGTGCATAGATGACACACACATGGAGATGGCACACATATAGGGAGACACAGGCACACGGAGATGACATGTGCAGAGATAACACACGTGTAGAGACAATGCACATCTGTGTAGATGACACGTGGACACAGATGACAGAAACCCGTGAACTGAGACACCTTCATGGAGACAATGTACATACTACAAGATGATACACACGCACAAAGACGAACACACACACAGAGGTGACACATGCATATGGAGACAACACACACAAATGAAGACGACAGAGATGCACAGAGACGGCACATATGTGGAAATGCCGCTCATGCACAGGGATGAGAGAGATGCCTGACAACGACATGCGTGCAGGGGGAGGACACAGCCCCCAAGACGGCATGCATGTATGGGGACAACACACACGGAAATGAGCAACATGTATGGAGAGGACACACAAGCCCCAAGAAGACACATATGTACAGAAACAACCCACACGCAGGGAGACAGCACGCACAGAGAAGGCAGACATGCAAGGAGACAAGAGACTCATGGAAATCACACGTATGCATGGCGATGACACATATGTGGAAACAGTCCCATACGGAGGTGACATATATGCATGGAAAGGACACACATGCAGGGAGACAGCACACACGCAGGACAGATGACAGAGACGCAGGGAACCAACCGACACACACGCATGAGGCCGCCAGGCTGCTGGCTTCCACGGAAGCGTGAGCCAGTGTGGCTCGGGTGAAGGCCTGTGATGCTGAGATTCCACATAATTCAAACCTGATGTGGAAGTCCTGAGCCACAGGAGCTGTGCTGGAGGCTGGGGCTGCCAAGGCCTCGGCCCCAGCCAAGGAAAGTCTGGGAGCTGACTAACACGGAGCTACAGCCTTGGGGACAGGCAGGAAGGAGCACTTCAAGAATGGAGAACTGCCAGGCTGGCCCTGCACCGGCATGCCCTGGCACACCACCCACCAAAACCACAAGAACTCCGGAACAGGCCAGAGGCGCGGAAGAAAACACCAGGAAGCAGAGAGCCTCTACCAGCTGGACACAGTTATCTGGGATGACCACTGAGCTGCACATCTTGCGAGGTGCTGGCTGAAAGGCTACTGAGGTCCTGCTGGGCTCAGCCTATTTGCAGCAAGAATCCTTCTCAGGAGAGAAAAAGCAATATGGTGGCGGTGGTGGGTAAACACAGAGACTCTAGAGCCAGTCACCGGGTTCAATTCCTGGCTCTGTCACTTTCAGATCGTGTAATCACTTAATACCCCTGTGCTTCGGGATGATAACAGCACCTATCTTGTAGGGTTGCTCCAAGAAAGTAACATGCACAGAGCACCTAGAATGGTCCCCACCATGCAGCAAAGGCTATTCAAGTGTCTGCCTTTGCTGCCATGATCATCGTCCAAGTTATGCCCGGCACCACAGCGGTTCACGAGGGGAGCTCGTGGTTCGTGATGGGAGCAACAACCTGGGATCAAGTGAGGGCTTGTCCTTAACTCCCGGCTCCCCTGTGGCCTGGCTTCCACCTGCCTATAAACTGAAAGAAATCCTCGAGAAAAAAAACACGAGTGGCTGAGTGCTCTTAAGAGGAGTAAGTCCTTACCAAGAAAGGTAGACCGGAACAGGGTAATTGTAAAGATGAAAAAGAAGACACACAGACAGAAGGCTGGGTGGCAAAATTGCAGGCAATTTCCATTTCTTCAAACTCTTAGGGGAGTCCCTGGGAGGTGCAAACAGTTAACGCACTCAGATGCTAACCAAAAGGTTGGTAGTTCGAGTCCACCCAGAGGCACCTTAGAAGAAAGGCCTGGAGCTATGCTTCCGAAAAATCAGCCATTGAAAACCCTACGGAGCAAGCACCATTCTACTCCGACACACGCGCGGTCGCTGTGAGTTGGAGTCGACTCGAGGGCAACTGGTTTTTTAAACTCTCAGGTGTTTTTTAACTTTTCTATAATTTCCTTATCTCAAAAGGAAAGCCAATTCTGCACAGAATGTCTGTGGAAATATGTTGTCTCAGTTATCTAGTGCTACTGTAACAGAAATATCACAAGTGGGTCGCTTTAACAAACAGAAATTTATTCTCTCACAGTTTAGGAGGCTAAAAGTTAGAACTCAGGACACCAGCTCCAGGGGAGCTTTCTCTCTCTGTCAGCTCTGGGGGAAGGTCCCTGTCATCAATCTTCCCCTGGTCTAGGAGCTTCTCAGTGCAGGAACCTCAGGTCCAAAGGACACGCTTGCTCCCAAGGCTACTTTCTTGGGGGTATGAGGTCCTCCTGTCTCTCTGCTTGCTTCTCTTTTTTATATCTCAAAAGAGATTGACTCAAGACAACTTAATATTGTAGATTGAGTTCTGCCTCATTAACATAACTGCCTCTAATCCTGCCTCATTAACATCATAGAGGTAGGATTTACAACACATAGGAAAATCACA
>NW_004444042.1:10102645-10120740 GCF_000243295.1 Trichechus manatus latirostris
AATCCTGCCTCATTAACATCATAGAGGTAGGATTTACAACACATAGGAAAATCACATCAGATGACAAAATGGTGGACAATCACACCATACTGGGAACTCGGCCTAGCCAAACTGACACAGATTTTTAGGGGACACAATTCAATCCATAACACATGCAATACTACAATGAGCAGGTAATCACTGTATAACCTTCCTCCCCTAAAATAAAATTTAAAAAGGAGAGAAACAAACTCAATGCAGCTCTCCTTTTCTGTCACCCAACTTCCTGCCATCTGGTGAGGGAGAAGAAGCTGCACACGGGTTCCTTCCCAGCCAGGCCCTTCCCAGGTGCGGGATCAGGCAAGTCACCTGCCCTCTCTTAGCCTCAGTTTCCACCTCTGAAACCAAAGGATTGTTGAGAGGATTCAATGAAATAATGAACAAGAAATGCCCATCTCGGGGCCTTTGAGTGGCGGTGTTCTCCCTTCCTCCCTTCTTCGGCTGAGCTTACCTGCTTCACCCCAACTTCTCTGTCAAACACACAGGAGACTTTTCCAAGAGGACACAAAAGTGGTCCTCACCCTGAGATGCACATTAAAATCACCTGGGGAATTTCCAAAACTCCTGACGCCCAGGCCACACCCCAGACCAATGAAATCAGAATCTCAGTGGGTGGGGCCTGAGCATCAGTATTTTCTCAAAGCTGCCCAGGGGATTCAAATGTGCAGCCAGGGCTGAGGACCACGGATCTAAACTCTGGACGCTGTGAAGCAATGGAATGGTACTAAAAGGAATGTTTAAATGATCCACTCATGTTTTTGCATACAGAGTAGTAGCAGCATAGGGGTGTCTAACCTGAATTTGTTAGTCATAATGCAGGAAATGCATAAGAGAGAGAGGAAAGGAGAGAACAATAGTGCATACCCTGAGCAAGGGGAGGAGGATAGAGTCAGGCTGGGTTACTGCCCACCTCTTGCGTCAAGCGCATCTGGTGGGCGGAGCAAAACCAAGGATCATCTGGACCACATGGGATCTGCACCCTATGTGCTGTCTTACAACCCAAACACCTCCTGCCCCACCAGCTGCAACTCCACTGTGATTTGCCAAAACCATCCCAGTACAGTATGGGGCATGGTCTGCTGGGCAGCCAATGGCAAATCAGTGATGTCAACCCAGCTGGGGAGTCAACAGTGCAGAGGGGGACAATTATTAGTATGAGCTGTACGGTGATGCTGATGCCGGCAGTGATTGATTACTTCTGTCCTCTGGCACCATGGAGAACAGAGTTGCTTAGGTCTTCAAAAGCTTGGTAAATGTCCTTAAAAGAAGAGTAAAAAATAATAATAATTTGCCATTGAGTCGATTCCAACTCATGGTGGCCCCAAGTGTGTCAGAGTAGAACTGTGCTCCATAGATTTTCCAATGGCTTATTTTTCAGGAGATCGCCAGGCCTTTCTTCTGAGATGCCTCTGGATGGACTCAAACTTTCAACATTCCAGTTAGCAGCTGAGTGGGTTAACCATTTGCACCACCCAGAACCCATTGCTGTCGAGTTGATTCCAGCTCATAGCGACCCTACGGGACAGAGTAAAACTGCCCAATAGGGTTTCCAAGGAGTGGCTGGTGGATTCGAACTGCCAACCTTTTGGTTAGCAGCCATAGCTCTTAACCACTATGCCACCAGGGTTTCTGCACCACCCAGGGACCCCCAAAAAAGGGTGCTTGCTTTTTATTTCTACTTACCTGCTCCCAACCCCCAGTGGCAGGGGTCCTGGCCCAGAGATAGGCAGGGCCTCACACTGCAAGTGCTCAGGGATGTTCTTCTGCTGTAAGCCCCCACCCTGGAACCCAGCCAGAGTCCAGGGCAGCCCTTGCCAGGCCTGAAGACACCCCCGTTTCCACTCCCCAGTGCCCAGAGCCATGTGCTCCGAAGGCTTCCCCTCTGTCACCAGCCTGGCCCACCAAGCTCAGGGCCAGGAGCATCATCTGGCCCTGCTTGGCCCCAAGTCCTGGCAGAGGCCAGTGGCTTCGGGACAAGGAGACAGGAAGCAGCCAGAAGGCCATGTAGGCTGCCAGGCCTTGCACTGAGGAGCAGCTCCCTGCATCAAGGAAGGCCCTGCAGTCGGAATCCAAGTGCTCAGACGTAAGGTTGAGCTGACAGCAGGGGCGAACCAGGGAAGAGGGGCCTCTAGTCCCCCACCCCCAACAGCGGAGGGCAGTCCAAGAGAGGGCGCCAAAGGGAGTGATCCAGCAGGGTCTCCCTCCTGCAGAGATCACTTCACACAATCCCTAATCGGCTGAGTCCGGGAGTGCTGACTTGGTTTTCAACCATGCCTTCTTTAAATAAGATCATGCAGTAAGATGCTCGTCGTCATGGGGTCTAACACACATGGCAGATCTGTATCGAGAGGTAAATGAAGTATGTGGAGGGACAGGAGGATTCCCTTCAGAAGTGAGGGGGAGCACAACAGAACAGAAAAAGCTGGGGACCCAGACACCTGAACCCCTGTGCTGGGTGCAGCTCTAGTGCCCTAAGACACTCGCCCTCCATGCATCACTTCCCTCCTCTGCAAAAAGTGGAGGAGCAGAGCAAACCCCATTTACTGCCAAGCCCCATCCAGTGTGGCACACTGCCACTCTTCATCCTGCCGAGGGACCAGCTCCATTAGCGAGTTTTCTAGATTTCTCAGAACTCTGAACCTCCACCGAGGTTTGTTTGTGTTAAGCCGTGTTAGTTACTAGCAACAAAAATGCCCACATTCCAGGACTCGGGGCCCATTCACCAGGTTCCCATTCACACACGTTCACGTATGTCTCTGCCATTTTGCTTCAAACAAGGTGACCTGATGGCGCAGTGGTTAAGTGCTCAGCTGCTAACCAAAAGGTCAGTGGTTCAAACTCACCAGCCACTCTGCCAGAAAGGTTCGCAAGTTGTTATGATGCTGAACAAGTTTTAGCACAGCTTCCAGACTAAGAAAGACTAGGAAGAAAGGCATGGTGATCTACTTGTGAAAATCAGCCAATGAAAACCCTATGTATCACAAAGTCTGATCCCCAGCCAATCATGGGGATGGCACAGGATCAGGCAGGTTTTCGTTCTGTTGTGCATGGGGTTGCCATGAGTTGGGGCCAACTCAACAGCAGCTCACAACAACAGCTCTGGCTGCTTTTGGAGAACAGACTGCAGGGGGCAATGATGGAAGCAGGGATATCAGTCAGGAAGGCCATTACCATAATCTAGGAGAGAGGGGGTGCTCCGACCATCCCAACACTTGTTACTCTTGTTAAGCCTTGTTTGGGGAATTACCAGGGTTATAGATTGAATTATATCCCTCAAAAAGATATACTGAAGTCCTAACTCTTGGACCTGTGACTGTGACCCTGTTTGGGGAAATCAAGTCTTTCTTTGTAGATATTATCTGTTAAGTCATATCAGAGTAGGGTGGGTCCTAGTCCTAATCCCTCTGAGTAGTGTTCTATAAAAAGGGAGAACAGAGAGGGAGACAATCATGCAAAGGAGGAAGACACCATATGGATATACATCTATAAGCAGCAAAGGAATGTGACCATGTTTGGAAATAAGGTCTTTGAGATGTTATCAGTTAGGTTAGCATGAGGTCATACTAGAGAAGGGTGGGTCCTAATCTTATCTGAGGTGTCCTTATAACAGAGGAGAACAGGCACAGATATAGACATAGGGGAAGATGCCATGTGAAGATGCACCTACAAGGTGAAGAACGCCAAGGATCCCCGGCAGTCACCAGAAGCTAGGAGAGTGGCATGGAAGGGTATCTCCCTCAGAGCCCTCAGATGGAATCGACATGACTGATACCCTGACACAGACTTCTAGCCTCAGAACTGTGAGAAAATAAATTTCTATTCTTTAAAGCCATCTGCTTTGTGGTGTTTTCTTATGGCCGCCCTAGATAACTAAGAGAACTAGCAACAAAACCTCCACCCTGTGCCTGCTCCACCCACAGGCCCCATGTGTTCACATGCTCCACACCTTTGCTTCTGCTGTGAACTCCACAGGAAGCCCTTCAGGCCCAGCTCAGACCGCCAGCGTTGCTCTCTCCTCCCTGCTTACAGGGACTCCCCATCCAGATATGTCTGTCTGTCCCTCTTCTAGACATTAGCTTCAGGAGGGCAAGTACTGCTCCTAGCATGGGGCCCGCCTTCAGAATGAAACTGCCTTAGATCAATATCCTTTGGGTAAAACCTCCAGTGTGAACTCCCTTGGGTATATCACCCTTAACGAGAGATTTGTTTTCCAATAGAATGTGGCCAAAGATTAGGGGCAGCTTATTTTATCCAAAGTCTTCCCATCTAGGGAACATGAATTATGAGGTGATAAAGTATCAAAGTCTCAGCAGGTCCAGGCCAGCAGTTTGCCAGGCTATGAACACAGGCCACTTTGGGCCGGAGGAGCCAATTCAGAGCACAGGCTCCCGTCAGCCTTGAGGGGCTGAAATGAACCTGGGCTGCGGGCTACAGTGGCCTGGGGGGGATGCGACTTTTCTGGGCAGATCAAAGACATAAATATTTAGTTGACTGAAAAGTAAAGGCTGACAAAGGGCTTCAGGCAACACACTTAAACAGGGTTTCACTGAGGCTTCACCACGTCCTGACAAACCACCTCACCTTCAGCCGTGTATCTAAAAGGGACCCCTTCTGTTGCCCTGTCAGCCATGTTACTGAAGGCAGAAGAAAATTAGACTGCAGGGTTTTTTCTTTTTAATGTTCCATGACAAGTCATGTGTACATAACAGCACCCTACTCCCCCTCAAATATTTTGAAAATGGAAAAGGCAGCGGCAATGGTGACTTGGGCCAAAACATGCCAAAAGGTTCCCTCTAAGTTTCAAATCCCACTAACTGCATTTGTTTTTTCTTAGCTGCCTTCCAAGTTTTAGGGATGAGAATGACATGTGAAAATTGAGCAGCCCCACCTCATCATCCTCCCTCCTTCCAGTCTTTGGAAATACCATGGGGGCTATGTAAACAGCTCTAATTAAGTACCTAGGCCCAAGAACTCCCAAAAGACCACAAACACACATACACATATACACACACACAAACACACACACACACAGAGGGCAAGCATTGGACCAATTGCTTTTAGCATCTATCACTCGGAAACTGTTGTTATGGCTACCATGTTTCACTGGTCATCATGTGGTTTGTGACCTGAGTTCCTACTTCACACATTAAAGAAAAAAAAAAAAAATTGCCATGGAGTTGACTCCAATCCCACATGGGTTAGAGTAGAACTGCTCCACAGGTTCTTCAGTGGTTGATTTTTCAGAAGTAGATCACCAGGCCTTTCTTCTGAGGTGCCACTGGGTGGATTCAAAGCGCCAACCTTTCGGTTAACAGCTGAGCATGTTAACCATTTGCACTACCGACGGACTCCTCCATTTCACATATACTTGATCCTTTACCACTGCCTCTGGAGAGGCCACGTGGGATCGTGGGAAAAGCCCTGGACTGGGCATCAGAGACCTTGGACCCCCCCCCCTCCAATGGACTTGGACAGTCACCTGCTATGTGACCCTGGGTGAATCTCTTTCTCTCCCTGAGCCTCGGTTTCCTCATGCAAAAAATGAAGAGGAGGCCTAGAGGCCCCTGAAGTTTCTTCCCACCACATCTGTCTACAACTGAGACCAAAGGCAGGATGAATTGTTGAAATGCTGCTGAACTGACATTCGGGACAGGAGGTTTTCATAACACGAGGATGATGTGAAGATGCTGGGTTTGCGTTGACAGGGAGCTCTGTGGACTGCCAGGGGTGAGGTAGCCTGTAAATATTATCATTATCATCACATCGTTATTATTATTATTTCTTAGGGCTCTGCAGGCAGGGCCAGGCCCACATTAAGAAAACGGAATGCTGCGTCTGGAGATGGTTTGGGAACTTTCCACTGCAGAGGCCAAGGAACGCGGAAATCCCCTGGGTCCTCACCAACAGCCCACCACTGGGTCTCCACCACACAGGGTCTGCAAGGCATATGGAAAGGCAAGCAGAGCTCCGACCAAATCACCAGCCTCAGGGCAGCCCAGAAGCTGCCTCCCTCCAGCCTGAAGATGCAGAGGAAAAACAATAAAACCAGCCCCAAAAGCAGCCCTTGCTGGAATGGAAGGCCCTGCTCCAGGGGCAGAGCAGTGAGGGACTGGCTGACTTTTATTCCATATCATAAATTAGCCTTGAATCCAGGGCAGACAGCGAAGCGGGGCTGGGAGGAGACTAGGGAGGTGGAACCCTTTAAGACCAGACTGTCCTGGGGACTGGAAAACCAGCCGGGACCCAGACCCTGGACTCCACTCAGACAGAAAGAGGCACAGACAGGATGAGGCCTTCTAGGAAGCAAGAGTGAGAGCGCTGGAAAGGACATCCAGGGTCTGGAAACAAACCTACTCTGGGTCACGCTCAGTTTCCTTATTTATTTCAACAGATCAGCAATAATATTAAAAGTTACCATTATTGTTCCAGGCACTCTGACAGCATTTTAAGTACATGCTTTCTAACCAACAAAACCACAGGGTAGGCACACCTACTTTACAGATGAGGAAATTGAGGTTCCCAGAGGTCAAGTCACTTGCCTAAGGGTCAAAATGGCAGACTGTTTGCCAAGATGACTGCAGCAATTCCTCCGGTCCCTGTACGCATGCTTCTTTGCAGAGACTCTGCCAATACTCCCATCAAGAGGTAGAGTCCATCTCCCCACTCTTGAAAAACCTAATCTGGCCTCGTGACTTGCTTTGACCAATAGAATATGGCAGAAGTGACGTTATGCAACTTCCAAGGCTAGGCCTTAAGAGGCCTTGCAGCTTCTACCTTTGCCCTCTTGGAATGTTACCCTGAGACTATAGTGAAAGAAGCCTGTCTTACCTATTGGAGGATGAGAGGCCACGTGGAGGAAAACGGAGGCTGCCCAGCCAACAGCCAGCACCAACTGCCAGACATGTGAATGAAACCAGCTTGGACCTGCCAGGCCAGCCAACCCTCCAGCGGAACAAGGAGCCACCAGGAACCACCAGGCCAAACCACAGAATCGTGAGAAAGAATAAACCGTTGTTGTTTTAAGATCCTCAGTTTCAGGCTGGTTTGTTACACAGCAATGAACGACTGATACAGCCACTCAGTTACCAAGGGGGCAAGTGCAGAACCCTTTCCCCATCTGCCTGTCTCCCCCGGGAAACCTGGCTGCCAGCCTCCTGGGATCTGGCTGCGGTCAGGGTACCCTGTCCTGACCAATGTCCCTGCCTATGGCCCCCAGGCCCTCACAACCCCCACAATCAAGGAGTGGCCATAGAAGAAGCACTGTACAAAGAACAAGAGGGAGCTACAGGCCACTTTCCCCGCTGAACACCCGCGGTCACCCTGGCAGGTCACCTTGGGTCATGGTACTCTCCCTTCCTCCCCAAATAGACAATTCCTTATTTTCACTCTACAAGCATAAGTTTTACAAAGTAGGCCCAGAAAGAGTCTTGAGCCATGTTTCTCAGGGAACTGGGTTATGTGAACAGCAAACATGAGAAACCGGGTCACACCCACAGAGAGAGAAACGTGCCTGTGAAGGGAGTGCTGTGGGCAGGGAGGCAAGCAGGCCTCACGTCCTCGCCCCCGGGCCACAGCTGATCTGCAAGGCCTGCCAGGGCACAGGAGGGGCCCCTTGGGTGTGCATGAGCCAGCTGTCATCTCTGGCCAAGAGGAGAGTGACAGATGTGATGTCCCTCTTCAGCTACTGGGGTGAAAAGATCCAGATGTGTGCTTTACATCCCTTCCAAGAGCGAGACCCCCCCCGTTTCCCCTCCCGGTCAGTGCACCCAGTATCACTGAGAGCCTGCCCTGGTCAGGCCCATGCCAGGGGCTTAGGGACACACAGGGACCAAGCCTTAGACCCTGCCTTTCCAGAACTGCCAGCGAAAATGTTCAGGCAAGAATGAAAACTGTGGCAAGGAGCGAGCTGCACCCTCAGAAAAACTGGCAGGGTTGGGTGAGGTTGGGACCCCTAACCCAGCCCTCACCAGGATAGGCTCTGCCTGCCAGCTGAAGACCTCGTGCCGAGAGCCACCAGGAGGGCCACCCCACCCTGCAAGGTGAGGGTGGATTGTGTCTGGCGTGTGTGTGAGGGTGTCTGTCCAGGGTGTGAGAAGGATGGGGTGGGGGAGGGTGGAGGTGTGTTTCTGTGCAGAAGTGTGAGTGCCCTGTGCTCCCTGGGGTGGAGGTAACCACCTGCCAGTCTGCCTCTGTGCGTGAAAGGGTCAGACAGACACACACACATACCACACACACACATACACACAAGCTGGAGACAGACAGGGAAAGATGCACAGAAAAGAGGGGTGGCCGTCAGACCAACAGGGTTCTCTTGACTTTCTCTTCTTTCCTGCCACACATCTCCTCAAACTCAGCAACACAGCCAATAAATCTACACCATTTAATAGCAACGGTTGAAGTGTACTGAGTACTGTGTAAGCCCTTTATATACATGTCAACTCTGTGAGGTGAATTCTATGACTAGCCTCATTTTAAAGATGAGGAAACTGAGGCACAGAGAGGTTAGGTAATTGCCCAAGGTTACACAGCATGTTAAAGGCAGAGCTGGGATTTCAACCCAGATGGTCTGGATCCAGGGGTCACACTCTCATCCCCTACACATACTGCTAATAGCTATGCTGTGGTTGGTCCCTACACTGTTTTACAACTTGTAACACTTTACTTACAAATCCATATTTCTGATCTCTCCTTAAAAAATTTAAAAATCTTGCAACACTAGACTAGAACTACATTTCCATAAAGCATGTTCTCCCCAGTTTGCCACAACACCCACCTCTCCCTACTATTAATGGCCCTCTTCGCTTTCTCGTGTTATGGGCTGAATTTTGACTCCTAAAAAGATACGCTGACGTTTGAATCCCAGGCACCTGTGAGCGTCACCTTCTTTGGACATCAGGTCTTTGCAGATGTAACTGGTTCAGTGCAGCCATACTGGAGTAGGGGGGACCTGATTCAATACGACTGTGTCCTTTAAGAAAAGGAGAAGAGACACAGAGAGACAGACACGCAGGCAAGACGGCCACGTGAAGACGGAGGCAGAGATTGTAGTGCTGCAGCTACGAACCATCAACTGCCTGGTCTACCAGAAGGATGTTCCCTTAGAGCCTTCAGGGGAAGCACAGCCCTGCTGACATGTTGAGTTTGGACTTCTGGTCTCCGCGAACTAAAGCACTAGCCCTGTGCTTGGTGCTCAGAGAAATGCAAACATTGATGGCACAGTCTGATCTCTAGCAGCCAGGTGGTAGAGATGGGAGATGCGTCTCCACAAGTGAGGTAAGAGAAGGGAACGTGGGAGGAATGACCAGCAGGAGCAAAGCCTGGAGGGTGGGGAGGGAGTCGACCAGTCTGGCTGGGGCAGCGCATCTGCAAGGAGAGGTCGGTAATGAGGCCAGAAAGGTAGGTGGGGCAGGGTGGTGACGCCTGCACAGCTTGGGGTCAGACACGGGGCTCCAGGGCATCCCCTCCTCCCAGAGGCATGAGGGCAGATGGCCCACAGGCCAAGATGAATGTGGAAAGACCGGCTGGGTGGCTAGGTGGGGACACAGTCACAGCCGAGACTTCCGGCCTGCATACTCCAGATCCCCAAGTCAGGAGTGGAAAGTGGGACAGAGCTGGAGGCTTCCCAAGGGGCCACCAGGACAGCCAGGAGAGCACACTCACTTCTCAGACACCAAGGAGCAGCCCTCGGGTCAAGCGCATGCATTTGGCATAAGGATACCAATGAGCCACAGGCAAATCAACCCACACCAGCACTGCACCAGCATCTCAGCTGGAAAGATTAGCACCTTTTCCAAACATACTCATGTGACTCCTGCTTACAAACCTCCCACGGCTCCCTAGGGCCCCAGAGCAAGTCTAAGCTCCCTGGTGAGGCAGAGATTTTCCCAACTACATTTTCACTGCTCCCTCTCTCCCATAGAGAGCTGGGATGACTTGCCATTCCTAAATCCTGTAAAGGTATACAATTTTCCTCCCTGCAAAATGCACGCCATACAACAAAAAGACAAACCACCCAATCAAAAAATGGGCTTGAATAGGCATTTCTCCAAAGAAGATATACAAATGTAAATAAACACATGCAAAAATGCTCAACTTCACGGCTATTCTCAGAAAAAGGAAAATAACAAGTCTTCACAAAAATGCAGAGAAATGGGAACCCTCATGCATTGCTGGGGGGGAATATAAAATGGTGCAGCCATTGTGGAAAACAATTTTGGTGGTTCCTCAAAAATTTAAAGGCGGAATTAACATATGACCTAGCAATTCCACTCCTAAGCATATGCCCAAAAGAATTGAATGCAAGGACTCAAACAGATGCGTGTATACCAATGTTCACTGCAGTATTATTTACAATAACCCAAGTATCCATTAACAGACAAAAAAAAAAACCAAACCCATTGCCATCGAGTCGATTCTGACTCATAACGACCCTATAGGACAGAGTAGAACTGCCCCATAGAGTTTCCAAGGAGCACCTGGTGGATTTGAACTGCCAGCCTTTTGGTTAGCAGCCATAGCTCTTAACCACTACACCACCAGGGTTTCCTAACAGATGAATAGCTAAACAAAACGCAGTATATCCATACAATGGGTATTATTCCACCATAGAGAGAAGTGAAGTCCTGACGTGTTACAACATGGATGAACCTTGAAAACACTGTGCTGAGTGAAATAACTCAGACACAAAGGGACAAGTAGTGTATGATGCCACTTAGATGAACTATCTAGAATAGGCAAATGCATAGAGGCCAAAGTAAATTAGTGGTTAGCAGGGGCTGGGGGAGGGAAGAGTGGAGAGGTATTGCTTAATGGGAACAGAGTTTTCTGTTTGAGGTGATGAAAAAGTTTTGGACCTAGACAGAGGTGACGATAGTTGCACAACATCGTGAGTGTAATTAATGTCATTGAACTGTACACTGGAAAATGGATAAAATGTCAAATTTTGTTATATATATTTTAACCACAATAAACACAAAAATTAATGCCTATAATTTTTATCCCTTGGCTTGAAAAAATCCTATGGCTCTTTTAAAACCCAGCCCAAATGTCCTCTCCTCCCAGCACCTCTCCTTCCTGGCGCCTGCCACCAGGACCACCCACAGTTCATTAGGCTTCCCTGCGTTCCCACAGAGCACTGAGGTTTAGTGTGGTCTGTGCTGTTCTGTGTTGTCTCACGAGCATGCCAACCTCTTCTTTCAGCTGTGGGCTCCTGAAGTATGGGCACGGAGGGGTGAGTTTCATCCCTATAGCCCCGGGTTGGCCTGGGGCAGGGACCTACAGATGCTCCACTTGGCACTTCTCAGCACTCCCCTGCCCTAGGAGACTTCTGAGGATATTACAGACCAATGGTGATACTCTCCCATGCACGAGCATTCTGCAAAAAACCCACCGGGGCAGAAGGGTACAGGGCTTGGCCAGCCTAGGAACCAGAGGCGGCCTCAGTTTCTGGACACACAACTCAAGGCAATGACACTAATGGTGTACGTACTTGCACAGTGTGAGGGACTCTAACACTATTTTTAGTATTTATCACTACTGTTAACTACTAATAGCGAGCACTGAAATAACCCCCATTTTAAGGCCCCATCATATACCAGATCCTGCACTTTTTATTATCTCATTTAATCCTCAGGACAACCTTAGACAGTTGCTCTTCTCCTCTCCTTACAGAGAGATCGAGAAACTACTGAAGGTCACACAGCTGGTCTGTACCAGAGTAAAACGACAACCCCATGCATTCTACCACCCTAGACTGCCTCCAAGGAGCCCTGGTGGTGCAGTGGTTAAGCGCTCAGCTGCTAACTGAAAGTGTTGACGGTTCGAATCCGCCACGGGAGAAAGATGTGGCAGTCTGCTTCCATAATGATTTACAGCCTTGGAAACCCTATGGGGCAGTCCTACTCTGTCCTGCAAGGTCACTGTGAGTCGGAATGGACTCCACAGCAATGGCTTAGACTGCCTCCTCGGAGTTATACTCACAATGCCTTTCACCGGCACCTTGAGGCAGGCCAGGCACTTTATGTATGTAACACCATTAACGTCCACAGCGACCCCACGAGAAGGTTTTGCAATCCCGGTTTTTGTTTTGTTTCTTATTTTTTGGTGACAGCTTACTGAGATCTAACTCACATGCCATACAATTCACCCACTGACAGTGTACCATTCCATGGTTTTTAGTATATTTAGGGTTGTATAACCATCACCACAGTCCATTTTAGAACATTTCATCACCCCAGAAAGAAACCCCACACCCTTTAGCCGTCAGTCCCCAGCCCCTTTGAGGTGATCTCTTTTAGAGACAAAAGGAGCTGAGAGAGTTCGTGACTCGCTGGAAGACGCCGGCCTGGGGGCCAGCCCCCCATCTCCAACGCAGCCTGCCAGGGCTCCGCTCATGTAACCCGTCAAAAATGTGGGATCTGCAGAGGGGAAAGAGGAACCAGATGGTGACAAATCCTACACGTGTGGCTGCTCCCGCGCCAGGCCCGTGACTCACAAAGGCTCTGGAAGCAAAGGGGGAAGCACAGAGCGTCCAAGCCTTGATCTCGCCAGTGCACGGACTGGCAGGCCAGGACACCGAGAGGCAGACCTGCAGGAGGGATCACATGGCCTCAGCCGGGAGTGGGGACCCCTCTCTGCTGAACCCTGCTCCCCACACTCCCTCTAGGACCCACAAAGAACTGGCCCCCACCTCAGGTCCCCACGTTCCTCCCAGGAATCCAGAGCCACAAACACTGACAAAGCGTCTGAAGGAGACCCAAGAAAACACAGGCCCTCCCTGCCCACAGGCACTCACAGAGGTTGGGGGTCACAGGGCATGGGGAGGACCCCTGGATTGACTGGCAGGCACCCTAAGGAAGGCTCTGTGAAAAGATGCCCATCGGGGTGCTTCTCAATCTGGGGACCCTCAGGCCTGATAGCATCCCAGAGTAGCTGCCCCTGATCCCACAGGAAACATTTTGAGTAGAACTGGGCCTCCCTCACACCCCTTATTTCCTGCCCCAAACATCCTCAGACCTACCTGGGTCAGTCACTCTCTCTGCTGGCCAGGGACCCAAAACTTCTCTCTCATATTTATAATATTTGAACAGTCTTGAGCCAATGCCTCCTCCTTCAGGGAGCCTTCCTAGATGCCCTAACCAAAATAAATAGGTCCTGCTGCTGCTGCCCCTCACAGGATTGTAATCTGTCTGCTTCCATGTCTGGGACCCCAGTTAGCCTAGGAACTCATCCAGGACAGGGACTCTGGCTTCCTCATTCCTGGAATTCACTCTCCCTCCCAACACCACCAGCTGTGACACACACAAGGCTCTCCAGAAAAGTGGGTGGGAAGAGAGATCACTCTTAGGCTTGAATTACCACACTACACACAACCCTACCCAGCATCGGTCTCCGGGGTCCAAGGGCGAGCGACTGTACAAGACCGCAGAAGCGGAGGATGATGGTCTCTCCCCACCACTGCAGGTTCCAGTTGGATACGAAGATAAAGCTTCCAGTTTAGACACCGCACTTCTCACTAGAGCAGCAAAGAGCCAAGTAGCAGCAAGTCTTGTCCACACCCAACCAAAACCCATTGCCATCGAGGCGATTCTGACTCAATGACTTGTCCACACACAGGGGGGTTTGTTCAGACCAAGTCTTACAGGGAAGTTCTCCATCCTCTCTGCACCTGCAGACTTGCCCAGGCCTGGTGCCAGCAGGCCCCCAGTACCCTGCAGGGCAGGGAGGAGTCCATTTACAGAGGCCAGGCTTCAACCTTCCAGCCAGGCCTGCCCCATGGTCAGAAAGTGCCAATATCAGAGCTGGAAGGGGTCTGATCTCATCCATTCCAGCCTCCTCCAGGCACCAAGGAGGCAAGTGGGGCCCAGAGAGAGAGGGCAACTTGCCCGGGGTCACACAGCCATGCAAAACATCTCCCAACTCCCAGCCCAGCCTCTTTTCCTATAGTAGGCTGGTCCATCCCTGCCTCACACCCTCTCTCCCCTTCCTTCAAGGTCAGACCAAGGCCCATCTGCCCAGCACATTTTCTGGGATCCACTCCCCAACCCCGTCAGGCAGGGTGCTCCGTCCTCTGTCCAACCATCACTCTCTTGCTCAAGCTTTCCTCTGACTAGGAGAGGTCACTCCCCATCTTCTGCCTCCAGCAAACTTCTACTCATCCGTCAAGGCCCAATTCAAATATGACCACCTCTGATACCAAAAATCATTATCATTCCCATTTACTGAGTACCCATCGTGTCCTGGAAAACCAACCAAGTAGATGTTAAAACTACTACATGTGGGGTCTCCCCTCTGCTAGGGAGGCAGGAACTTGACTTACTACAAAGCAGAGGTGTTATGGCTTGAATGTGTCCCCCCAAAAGATATGCTGAAGTCCTAACCCCTTGTAGGTATGAATGTATCCTTGTTTGGAAATTGGGTTTTTGATTTTTATTAGTTAACTTGAAGTTATAGAGGAACAGAGTGGGACCTAATCTGACTGATGTCCTTATAAAAAGAGGAGAAGAGACACAGAGTGAAAAGTGCCATGTGATGACAGAGGCAGAGACTGGAGTGCTAGTATTAAAATGCCATGATGCAGGGATGATTAGGGAAAAAATGCCTAAAAAGTCTCCTTGTTGTTCCTGTTAGCTGCTGTTAAGTCAGCACCAGACTCATGGGGACCCCACGTACAACAGAATGAAACGCTGCCCAGTCCTGTGCCTTCCCCATGATTGGTTGAGGATTGGACCATTGTGATCCATAGGGTTTTCACTGGCTGATTTTCAGAAGTAGATCACCAGGCCTTTCTTCCTAGTCTGTCTTAGTCTGGAAGCTCCCCTGAAACCTGTTCAGCATATAGTAACACACAAGCCTCTAATGACAGACAGATGGTGGCCACACTTGAGGTGTACTGGCTGGGAATTGAACCCAGGTTTCTGGCATGGAAGGCAAAAATTCTACCATTGAATAATCAGTGCCCCCAAAAGCCTCCTTAGGGGGATGATAATGAAAAAAAGGGTTGGGAAACGCTGGCCTAAACAAAGGCGGCCACGATATTCAGCAAGACACCTCTTGAGAATGGAAGACAGAGAGAAGTTCTGCCAGCCCTGCCAGTGAGGAAGGACCCCCCCCTTATCAGCCTCCCCATCTGACTCACCCCTCTTAAAGCTGAATGGCAGAGGACAAGCAGGTTCTTTCTTGGGGAACATTAGCTCATACCTGCTGTCATTGGCAAAGTAGAAACCACGGGAAGAGCTGCCCAGTGGGGCTCAGGGACTGCCACGCAGGCTCTCAAGGGCCTAACCCCCACTGCCCCGAGGACAGGCAGCTAGGGGAAGGAGACCTAACGTGAGTTGAGGGTGACGAAGAGGACTCACTCCACGGCTTTCTGGTTTGCAGCCTGGAGCCAGCTGGCCGGGGGTGTTCCCAGAGCCTGGGAGGAATGAGAGGTGCTAAGAAAGGGAACATCAGAGCTGTCAGAACCAGCCCGCAGGCTTTGGGAAGGCAGATCCATAGGAGAAGAAGAAGGAAGTAACAGTGAGAATAATAACGGTGGCTAATGCAGACAGAGCCTTGACCACGTGCCAGGCACGAGCCACCCCCGACGCGCCGCCAGCGAGGTAGTTCCTATCATTCCCACCAGCACAGCAGCGCCATGCGGGCAGGGACTGCATCTGCCCAGGCACTACCATATCCCCCAGGGCCTGGGACAGTGCTGGGCACACAGGATACATGCAGTAAATATGTGCAGAGTGAGTAAATAAATCCTCATTTCGTGCATAAAGGAAAAAACCACAGAGAGGTTAAGTAACTTATCCAAGTCCTCATAACTACCAAGTGGCTCAGCAGGATTCCAACCTCAGCAGTCAGTCACCAGAGCCCGCCTTCCTAACCCCTGGGTTTGTCTGGGCTCAAAGTTCCCAGCCAGGTAAGCTGTGGTCCAGATGGATCCCATGGATGACGAGGGAATGGACGAGAAAAAGGAACCATCCCAGCTCAGCCACTTGACATCGGGCTGAGTGTGCGGGCCTCTCTCTGGAAGGCAGCGCAGCCCGTGACTTGGCCCCGACTGCAGCGTACCCACAGGAATCCCAAACACAGGGCAGCCAAGGAGAAAACCACGTCGGCCTGACTCAGCTGGCCAGGCCTGGGCAGGGGTGGGGGTGTGGGGGGGGGGTGCGGGGAACACAGCTTGACGAGCGGCTCGTCCCTTACCAATCCATCGCAGTTGCTGATGGCAACAGCTGCCCCCGGCATGCCTGTGACACCGCCGGTGTAGACGCACTCCTGCCATAAGGGCTGCCGCGACAGCTCCCAGAAGTCCTCCTGCCACTCCACGGAGGCTCCCGGCACCACCAGTCTCCGGTTGGGCCGCAGGTGCAGATGTAGTTCCTTCCCAAATACAGTGACGTTGAAGTAGAGGGAGTGGCGTCCCACCCTGCCAGGCTGCAGGCTCTCTCCATTGGGGTGCAGGGGACTGCGAGCCACCCGGCGGTGCCTGGAGTGTGATGGTGGTGCGGGTGGTCTACCCACCACCGTGCTTTTTGCAGAGACTGCTGCTGGGTTGGACACCACATGGGAGAGGAAGCGTCCCCGAAAATCTGTGCTGCAGGGCACCGTCACCCCATAGTCACGGAACTTTCCAGAGAGGTGCACTTCTGTTGGAAGTAAACAAGGAGTGGCTTCAATGCAGTCTGCACAGAGGTAAGGGGAAGCCTGAAGTCCCATGGGGGCAGAGGACCTGGAGCACTGCTTGGTCCACAACCCTGAGTATCAACTGCACACACCCCTTAGCCCAAGTTCATCCATTTTCCATCCACTGCTTCCTGAGCCCCTAGGTCTCTACGCTTGGATGAATGGTGTTCAAATATTTTGTGGACATAAATTGCTCCCTCTAACCCCAGGGACTTTTTAAACTTAAACCAAAAAACCAAACCAGTTGTCATCGAGTTGATTCCAACTCAGGGTAAACCCGTGTGTTGCAGAGTAGAACTGTGCTCCATTTCAAGGCTGTGACCTTTCAGAAGCAGACACCAGGCCTTTCTTCCAAGGCGACTCCACGTGGGTTCAAACCACCAACCTTTTGGTTAGTAGCCCAGAGCTTAACCATCTGCACCACTCAGGGATTCCTTTTTTAAACTTAGCAGAAGAAGGGGAAAAAATGATGCCAAACACGGCACTGTCACTCTAGCTACAGCATTCCAGCCGTGGGCACTGGCTGGAAAGGACTAAAATTCTCCGACAGCCCCCAGGGCAAGAGGAAAAGCCAGGTCTGCCCAAACTGTCCCAGCGGACTGAAGTCACCAGCCCAGCCTGGGGTACGGCCCTCCCCACCACGCTGCCAAAAATGCAGCTGGCAAAACAAACACACCTAGAAACCCAGGGGACCGTGGGCACGCGTCTAGGAGAAAGGAGGAGCTGGAGAGGGAGGGAGGGAAGACATGGTTCTGTTTTTCCAAGTTTGAAAACTTTTTTAAGAAGCACAGGAGCGGCGGAGATTTCTACATGGCCCAGCTCCAAGCTGGGTAAATATAGATCTTCAAAAATAAAAGGAGACTCACAGGGTGACCTGCCCACTTGGGCTGAATTAAATGTGAGGTCATGGCCCCATGCTCCAGGCCACACTCCAGCCGCTCCGTCCTCACACAGTTCTCCCTGAGTCGGCCAGCCGGATGGGAATGACAGCTCCCTGGCTTCCAGGGCTGGTGATTCATGGATAGGAGTTTGGGAGGAATTTTCATTTCCACACTGCCTCCTTCACAGTACTGATAAAACCCAGAAGCGATGTATTCAGAAAATCACCTATGCCCGAGGTGGTTATGGGTAGGGGGACTGACTCGCCCCTGTTTTTACCCATTACAGCAGAAGACCCCCAAGACCGCTCTACAAAGGACCCCATTTTGGTGCATGGACAGAGCTCACAGGCCAGTAGGCACCCTGCCTGGAAATGACAGGAGCCTCCTGACCATGCCAAGAGCCACCAGGAGGGCCACCCCACCCTGCAAGGTGAGGATGGAGTGTGTCTGGCGTGTGTGTGTGTGTGTGTGTGTGTGTGTGTGTGTGTGTGTGTGTGTGTG
>NW_004444042.1:10121871-10131952 GCF_000243295.1 Trichechus manatus latirostris
GCCGCGTGTGGCCTGGCCCGGGATCGGAAGTGCCACGCGGAGCCGGGACAGGGGCTCCAGGCACATGGGGCTGGGGTCCCCTCAAACACCTCTGCCGGAGTGACAGCTCGAATCGTCTCTCCTAGACCCCAGCACCCCCCTTGCTCTGCAGCAGGGTCCGCTCTCCATCCCGCACTCGGTGGCTGTTGCGAAGTTCACTGGTCAAAGGTATGGCCAGCTGCATTTGGGAGGGAGACTGTGAGCCTTAGGAAGAGAGGGCTCCTGCCTCTCTCTCTCTCATGGTGATCTCCATGTCCCCACTAACCACTGACCCCTCGGATCTATCCATTTTGCAGACTATAGCTCCCCCGGGTTCCAGGGTGCAATGAATAGCCGGCATCCTAGTCAAGGGCAAGATTGAGTTGAGAGCCCTTACTTTCCAGCCAGCTAGCTCTGATTGAAACCCTAGGTCTGAGCCTCAGTTTCTTCTACTGTAAAATGGGTGTGAACTATACCACATAGTAAACCAAACCAAAAAACCAAACTTATTGTTGTGGAGTTGATTCTGACTCATGGATTGGATTGAATTATGTCCCCCAAAAAATGTATGTATCAATTTGGCTGGCCCATGATTCCTGGTACTGTGTAATTTTCCCGTGTGTTGTAAATCCTGCCTCTATGATGTTAATGAGGGAGGATGGGCGGCTGTTGTGTCTGTGTAGCGGGACTCAATCTGCAAAATTGGATTGTGTCCTGAGGCAATCTCTTGAGATATAAAAGAGAGAGGTGAGCAAAGAGACGGGGCCTCATACCACCAAGAAAGCAGTTCCGGGAGCAGTGCTTGTCCTTTGGACCCGGGGTCCCTGTATGAAGAAGCTCCTAGTCCAGGGGAAGATTGATGAGAAGGCCAATAAGAGAGAGAAAGCCTTCCCCTGGAGCTGACGTCCTGAACTTGGGCTTTTAGCCTCCTTTACTGTGAGGAAATAAACTTCTCTTTGTTAAAGCCACCCACTTGTGGTATTGCTATTGTAGCAGCACTAGATGACTAAGACAGTAACCGCATGTGTTACAGAGTAGAACTGTTCCATAGGGTTTTCTTGGTTACGATCTTAACAAATGCAGATTGCCAGGCCTTTCTTCTGTGGTGCCACTAGGTGAGTTCAAACTGCCAGTCTTTAGATTAGCAGTCAAGTTCAAACCATTGGCGCCACCCAGGGACCTATAGCACACAGGAGGTGCTCAATAAATAACTGTCCACTTCCACTCCTGGCACCAGAAGCACTTGCCACAGCCCAAGGTGGGAAGAACCAAGAGGCGGGGAGAGGAGAATGGATGCTGAGATGGTATAATCCCTCATCACAATAGTGTTGAGACCGGCTCAGTAGTCAGGGTGACCAGCCCAGGCCCACAGAGAGTCAGTGCATCTTGCTTTACTCTGTAAACGTGTCCCTCACAATCTGTAAGCCAATGCTGTTTCAAGCAATCAAGAAGTGGGAATTGGAAAAAGGAGATTTTCTTTTTTTTTTTTTTAAAGAACTTTGGAATAAAGAATCTTTGTGTGAAGTACATAAAGCAGCCCCCTAATCTTTCTGGTTTTGAGTTAAGCCATTTTGTTGTGGGACTTCCTTAAAGGGAAGCTGACTTGTGGGTTGAAATTCTCTGACCAGACTTCCCTTGGGAATCCGAAGCCCTGAGAGAAGACTCAGTTTCCTGCATGCTTCTTCCCATATGAGCTCTTCCAGTGTTACACCCTTGCTGGGCTCCAAAGGTGTTCATTTGTCTGCCTTCTCCCCTTGTGGGCAGAGAGATGGGTTCTTCATCTCTGTGGCCCCAGCACCTGGCTCAGGGCCACCTGAGAGGCAGGCTTGTACGATGCAGGAAATGGTGCCGAGGTTCTGGAGGGCCAGTGCCTTTATGAAGCAGGTTCAGAAGGCTGAAGTGATGTGTCCCAGGCCACACAACCGTTAGTAGCAGAGCTAGAAGCAGAACCCAGGGTGAAGTGCTGAGAAGTAGAGAGACAACATTGAGAGTCTGGAGACTGTTCCAAACTGCACTTTGCCAAGTATGGGCCATGTGACCAAGGGCAAGTCATTTACCTCTGTGAGTTTCAGTACCTCACCTGTCAAAGGGGAATCATGAGGATCAGGGAGACAGGGGCATAAACTCTAAAGTCCTGTGGAGTTGCAAAGTTTATTACATCCAAGCAACATCAGAGCACCCAGTTGTTTGGAAATGACACCACCAAACTGATGTGTATTAAATTCGGGAAGAGTAGAGTTTGTCTTTCTCCTCTTTCTGGTCCTTTAAAAACCAGTTGCCATCAAGTCAATTAGATTTCCACTCATGACAATCCCATGTGTGTCAGAGTAGTAGAACTGTGCTCCACAGGGTTTTCAATGGCTGATTTTTTTTTTTTTTTTTTGTAAGTAGATCACCAGGCCTTTCTTCCAAGGCAGCTCTGGGTAGACTTAAACCTCCAACCTTTTGGTTAGCAGCCAAGTGTGTTAACCATTTGTACCACTCAGGGACTCCTCTGGTCCTTTAAGATCCCTGAAGCCAAGAGCCAGACTGTGGGTTTTGTGTGTGAGGGCTGATGGAGCCAGAATGTGAGGGGATGTGTATGTGAGAGAGGGAGAGATGGAGTTTGGAGGAGAAGGTGTGAGATAAGCAGGCTGGAGCTGTTTGGGTCTAGCCCTCTTCCTCAAACCTGCTAAATGACCTAGAGTACAATGGCTTCCCTTCTCAGGGTCTCAGTTTTCCCAGCTGCAGAGTGGGGACCCATTAGGGACAGGAGGGAAAAGTTATGGCAGGAAGATGGCCCATTTTCTCCCTGCTATGGGACCACCCCAGGAAAGCTCACCTAGAAACTCAGGGCCCGAGCCTCCCTCCCCTCTCCCGCCTCCTCCTTCCTGCCTCAGACAGGGCAAGTCAAGGGCGACCCATTCGAGCTGAGACCCTAGGAGCCGTGGGCTGGGGCTTTCTATGGAGCCAGCCATTGGCAAGCAGAGAGCAAAACCTCTCCCTGGTTCTCTACCCCCTCCCCCCTTCCCCAGCGCTACAATGCTTGCTTTTGTTGGCAAGTATCGTGTGTCCAAGCCCTTTCCCACTGAGGAAGCCTTTGTTTGGAAGAGAGGATGCAGGAGCACAGCTCAGAGTCTGGGGCAGAAGGTGGGGAATGACTGGGTAGCCCCATTTCTGGAGATGAACTGGGCCAAAGCAAAGAAACTCACAGGTGTCAGCTTGGGACCCTCCTAGGAAGGCAAGCTCTGGGCTTCCCAGTCTCATCTTGGGAGCTGTCACAGGGGAGAATGGGTTAGGTATTTCTCTTGCAAACAGTCCCCCCAACACCTCTCCAATCTCCTTCAGTTCAAGGCGCTGGGAGGGGTGGGGAGAGGATGCAAGAAGTTTGCAGGGCATGGAGCCAGCAGCCAATGGGAAGCCCAGACACATGCATGAGAAAGCTTAAAGGCCAGGTAAGACTGGAAAGAGAAATGTGCTCTGGATGAAGGAGCTGGGGCACCAGTGAGGACACAGGGTTGTGGGGAAGGAGGGGGTCCAGGGGGAGGGGGAGGGAAAGAAGCACTGCTGGTGGAGGAAATACTTGAAATACAGTTCAAATTGTGTCGCCCTCTCTGCTATCAAACCTCAAGTCTTCCTACTGCTTTTGGGATAAATATCAGATTCCCTAACTTGGCCTACCAGGCTCTACATGGGGTGGTCCTGCCAACCCTCCTTCCTCCACATCCGCTACACTCACTGCCATCCAGCCTAGCTCCTTGGACTCACCATGCTCATCTTGCCTCAAGCCCTTTGCACAGGCTGTTCCCTCTGCCCCAAAACTTCTACCCTTCCTCTCCACCCTGCTCATCCTTCAGATGTCCTCAGTCACCTCCTGAAGCCTGTCCTGGCCTCCCAATTACATCAATCCCCCTGTTGTACTATCTCCACCTCCTTCCCAGCCTCCTCACTGTTTCACTTGATTGTGTTCCATTCTTGATTAACATCTGCTTCTTCCCAGACTGTGAGCTCCACAGGGTTTTTTTTTTTTTTTTTTTTTTGGCCGCTGTATCCCCAGTGCCCTCAATAAATATTAGTTAAATTAATAGTCAAATGAGTGGGAGTTGGGGAAGGCATAATTCATGGAAATTTTGGGAAGTTACACATTTTCCATAATAATCATTCCAGGGGAAAATGTGAGACACAACTTTGGAGTCCTGAGTCCACCAACCACATGAAGGTCACCAGGCTGCACAGTGGGAGTGGGAAGGAAGAGTTGTCTTTCTGTTTCCCCAAGCCTTGAAAACATAATAACAACAACAGCAAAGAACTTCATAGCTATAGGGTCACTCTGAGTCGGAATTGACTCTATGGCAATGGGTTTGGTTTGGTTTTTGGTTTTTGTTGGCCAGGCATTTTACATATTTATTTGAATTACCACAACGGCTTTGCAAGGTCAGTGTCATTATCCCCACTTACAGATGAGGCGATACCAGCTAGTAAATGTCAGAGCCATAGTCAAACCAGAGTCTGATTCCAACCCACAAGCTTCCAGGCAGATTGTGATGACTGGGAGAGATTTCCCAGGCCCACCCCACCTTGGAGCTCTGCAAAGCAACAGGGGAGGAAATCAAACAAAACCAAACCCGTTGCCATCAAGTCAATTCCGACTCATAGTGACCCTATAGGGCAGAGTAGAGCGGCCCCATAGGGTTTCCAAGGAACACCTGGTGGATTCAAACTGCCAACCTTTTAGTTAGCAGCCATAGCACTTAACCACTAGACCACCATGGTTTCCAGTGGGGGAGGAGGGGTGCAAAGACTCTAAACGGAGCAGATAAGGGGCTGACTGCAATCACGCAGGGGGGCGGCTGGTGGAGGAGCAGATAATTTACGGGCTCATCCATCCTTACAGATCACCTAGTTCATTTTGTTTTCTTTTTTTAAAAATTGTGATGAAAATATACACACTAAAACATCTGTCAGCACAACTTCCACATTTACAATTCAGTGACATCGATTATACTTTCCATGTTGTGCCACCATTATCACTATCCTTTTCCAAAATATCCCACCCCCATTAACATAAACTCAATGCTTCCCAAACAAAAACTCCCACTCTCCATCTCCCTCCCACCTCTGGTAACCATTAATAACCTTTGATTTCTAGATACTTTCATATAAACAAGATAGATTATACAGTATTTGGTCTAATGGAACTGACTTATTTTGCTCAGCATAATGTTTTCAGGGTTCATCCACGTTGTGTTATGCATCGGGACTTCATTTCTCTTTACAGCTGCATAATATTCCATTGTATGGATAGATCACATTTTGTTCATCCCTTTGTCTGTCGATAGACATATCGGTTGTTTACACCTTTTGACTATCGCCTTTTTTAAACTTGTTGTTGTGAAAAATAATACATACAGAGAAGTGTCTTTTGCTCATTTTACAGAGGGGCAAACTGAGGTCCAGAGAGTAGAGATAACTTCCCCAAGGTCACACACTGAGGTTGTTCTGGGGCAGGATTACACCTCAGGTCTCCTGACTCCCATCCAGTGATCTTGAAACATGGAGGCTCTTTGTTTCTCCCACCCAAGACCTCGGGGCCCTCTGACCATTCATCTTCGTACACATCTCAGCCCAGAAGGAAGAGGAGGAAAACTCTGGATCTCTTCCTCCAGCCTCCTGAGAGCCACAGTCCTTCTAAGAAGTTCAAGGCCAACATGTAACCAGTTGCCATGGATTTGATTCTAACTCATGACAACCCCACGTGTGTCAGAGTAGACCTGTGCTCCACAAGGTGTTCAATGGCTGATTTTTTGGAAGTAGATCACTCTTCCTTTCTTCCAAGGTGCCGCTGGGGGGCTAGAACCTCCAAACTTTAGGTTAGCAGCTAAATCTGTTAACTGTTTACACTAGCCGGGGACTCCAGTTCAAGGGCCATGCTTCTCAAATTGGGATCTCCCCACCACCTCCAGCACCACTATCAATCTCACTTGAGTATTTGTAAGAAATGCAGATCCTCAGGCCCCACCCCAACCTAGGGAATCAGAAACTCAGGGGGGATGGGGCCCAGCAATCTGTGTTTTTAAAGCCTTCCAGGGGATTCTGATGCTCACTCGAATTTAAGAATCACCATTCTAAGCAAAACCTTGAAAACTGGGGCCAAATTAGGTCAGGGAACGAGCTCACTAACTGAGGCTCTGTGGTCTGCCCCTCATTAAAGGCTGTGGCCCTTAACCTCCCATCCCCAGTCTCTGATCCCTGGGCTGGAGCCGGACCTGAGCTCCAGGGGCCTGAGCAGGGTTCCAGGGGCTTCCAGATGAACCAGAGACCAGGCCTCGGGGCCTCTCTCTACATCACCCTTTTGCTTTCTCTCCCCAGGGTTCCCTCTGCACAGCTTTTGGCAAGTGTCTCATGGCCGTATCTAGGAAACCCAGAGGGTTAAGTTAACCACAGTGATTTGTCATCCATTACAGAACAGCCGATACCCCCGAGACGGGCTGAACCATGAGATCAGTTAGAAACAATGCTGTTTGTGCCCTGTGTGTAGATGTGTGGTTGTGGTTGCTGTGTGTTGAGGGGCGCAGGGAGAGGAGGGCTCCTTGTTCTTGAAATAAGGCTGCCAAAAAGGCCAGCTGTCCTTCTGAGAGCTCTGTTTCGGTCATTTCCTCTCCCCAAACTGTAGTTCTATAATTGTAACATCAGCATCCTTGTAACCAAAGTCCTGTGCAGCCCCTGGCACTGGGGTTCAAGAGAGGTAAGGCACAAAGCAAATATCCCCCTCCCCCATTTCCTGGAGCCCCCTGGATGTGATAAAAGGACTCAGATTTGGCAAGGCCTGTCTCACAAGCTTTTTTCCAATATTGGTGCCCCCTTAGATGTCATGAGTGATATCCTGCAGCAAAGAGGGGCTTGGCCTCCATGCTCTTCCCTTCTCTAGATTAGTTATATGCTTTTGGTTAAATGTAACAACAGTAACTAATTAAATATGGCTTAACTTATTATCTCACATAACAAGAAATTCTGAAGCAGGCATGTTCCAGACAGACCAGGTTTGGCAGCCCACAGAATCATCAAGCCCCCAGTTCCTTCTTTTTTCCACTCAGCCATGCTTGGTGGTTAGTCTTGTCCTTAGGCTTGTCTCCTCTTATTCACAAGATGGCTGCATCAGCTCCAGGCATCACATGTTCACTCACTGTGACCAGAGGCAAGGGAAGAAAGGGTTCTTTCTTGTTCTCCTCCCTTTTTAAAAGACATTATTATAAAAATTTTCAAACATACACAAAAAAAGACAGAATAGTATGAAAATCTTCCATTTACCCATCATCCAGCTTCAATAATTATCATCACAAGGCCAGCCTTATTTCACCTTTACCCCTCTCCCCTCTACACCCTGGATTATTTGAAAGCAAATCTCAGACATCATCTCCCACTCAGTATCAATAGCTAATAGATAAGAGCTCTCTCTTTAAAAAACAAAACAAAACAAAACAAAACAAAGCCACAATGTCTTTGTCACATCTAACAAAATTAACCCCTTAAAATCATCTCATGCCCAATCGTTCAAATTTTCTCAACTGTTGCAAAAATGTGTTTTGTGGTTTTTATTTATTTTTTATCGTGGTAAATATATAGGTAACAAAACACTTGCCATTACAACCATCTTCACATGCATAATTCAGTTGCATTAACTATGTTCATCACATTGTTCAACCAACATCATTCCTGAATTTTTCCATCACCCTTAACAGAAGCTGGGTCCCCCTAGGCTTTGCACCTTCCTTTTCCCCTCCCTGCCACCCACTCCTCGTAACCATTAATAAACTTTGGTCTCTATATACTTGCCTATTCTAGATATTTCGTATAAGTGGGATCATACAATATTTGTCCTTTTGTGACTGACTTATTTCACTCAGCATAATGTTTTTAATTTCTATCCATGTTGTAGCATGTATCAGGCCTTCATTTTTGTTTTGTTTTGTTGTTAAGACTTGGTTTGTTCAAATAAGGATCCAAACAAAGTCCACACATTGCATTTGGTTGATGTATCTCAGGAGGCAGGTGGGCAAACTACACGTGGTGCCAAAGCCAGCCCGCTGCCTGTTTTTGTGAATAAACTTCATTGGAACCCAGCCAGATCCATCTGTTTACTTATTGTCAACAGCTCATTTCCTGCTACAAAGGCAGAGTTGAGTAGTTGCCAGAGACAGTATGGCCTGCAAAGCCTAAAATGTTTACTATGTGACCCTTTACAGAAGAAGTTTACTGACCCTAATCTAAACAGTTTCCCCTTCCCTTTTTTTTTTTTTTTTGGTTGAAGAAACCTGGACATTTTTCCTGTAGAATTTCGTATATTCTTCTGCCCCTTTTGAAGAGCAAGGTAAAAGCCTTCCAGAAACCCTTGCAGCAGACTTTTTCCTTAGCCAGTCACTGACGAGGGCTGAGCCCCGCTCCTCGGAAGCACGTGGCTGCTTGTAAGATGCACAAAATCAGGTTTCTATCAGAAAGGAGGAAGGGGAGTGAATGGTTATTAGGCAGGAAACCAAGGATGATTCCAACCTTCCAAAATGGACCAACTCAGCAAAATGGCGGAGCTGATCGAGTCTCCCTCAGCTAGCTCTAACCACTCAAGGCTCCTCCTTCATCCACCAGGACACAGATTCTCCCGCTCCGTCTTCCAACGTGTGTTCAACATTTAACAAGCACTTAGTGGGCACGTCCCTCTCCTAGCTCTGTGCTGGACACCCTGGGAAAGGGGTGACCGTGACAGACTGGTCCACAGGTTCTGAACTCACCATCTAGTGACCAGAGGCAATGGAAGGGGGACTTCCTTCATCCTCCATTTTTAAAGATTTTATTATGAAGATTTTCAAACATACACAAAAGACAACAGAATTGCATGAAGATCTCCCATTTATCCATCACCCAACTTCAATAATTATCACCACATGGCCAGTCGTACTTCAACTTTACCCCCTTCCTCTACACCCTGGATGATTTGAAAGCAAACCCTAGACATCATCTCCCACTCAGTATCAGTAGCTAATAGATAAGAACTCTCTCTTCTTTAAAAACAAAACAACATCATCAACCATGCTGGGTACCAAAGGGCAGGGCATTCCAGGGTGGGGGATGACATGCTGGGATGGGGGTAGGCACAGGCACTGTTGGGGCACAGAGAAGGGACGCCAAACCTGTCTTGAGCAATCAGAGAAGGCTTCCTGGAGGAAGCACCATCTCACAGAGACCTGAAGGATGGACAGGAGTTAGCAAAGAAGAGTGGAGGGGGAGAAGGTCTAAAGCAGACAGAACCCTTTGGCTGATGGAAGAAATGAAAATAAGGCCAGTGTGGCTGAAGAAAAGAGCCTGAGGGGCTCATGGGGAGAAGTGGGCAGGGATCCGGGCAGGGAAAGCCTGAAAGGCCATGTTTAGGGGACTGGCCTTTATTCAAGAGGATTCCTGGAAGCCACTGGAGGTGTTCTTAGAGGGGAGCAGGAACAGAGGTGTGCTATGGAAAGGTGGTGAGATGTCAAACCTGTTCTCAAGTTCCTCACCCACACTGAGGCATTACAGTAAATCGTACTTGTGGACTGGGGTCTTTAGAGCCAAACAGGGTGAAAGCTTTAAGTTATAGTGGGATGGGCGCTTATAATATTATTCTCTGTATTTTTTAAAATATATAATATGTACATTATATATAAAGGTGTCTTGGTTAAGCACTCAGCTGCTAACCAAAATGTTGGCATATCAAACCTATCCGCCCTCTCCATGGGAGAAAGACCTGGCAATCTGCTCCCATAAAGATTACAGCCAAGAAAACCCTATGGGGCAGTTGTACTCTGTAACACATGGGGTTGCCATGAGTCAGAATTGACTCAATGGCAGTGGGTTTGTTTTTTTTTTTAATATTATGTATATGTCAAACCCTTTGTTGTCGCGTTGATTCTGACTCATAGAGACCCTATAGGACAGAGCAGAACTGCCCCATAGGGATTCCAAGCAGCAGCTGGTGGATTCGAACTGCCGACCTTTTGGTTAGCAGCTGAGCTCTTAACCAGTGCGCCACCAGAGGGTTAAGAGCCCAGGTTGCTAACCA
>NW_004444042.1:10132606-10135800 GCF_000243295.1 Trichechus manatus latirostris
GTCCTGAGTGACTGAGAAGGCCTCTTTCACTCTCCCACTCAAAGGGCAGACCCAGCAGAGATGAATCTTGCTGTTAGTGGCCTTCGACTCATGGTGATCCCATGTGCTCCATAGGGTTTTCTTGGCTATAATCTTTACAAAAGCAGATCACCAGGCCTTTCTTCCGCAGAAGCTCTGGGTGGGTTCAAACCACCAAACTTTAGGTTAGCAGGCAATCAAAACCTGTTTGTGCACCCAAACTCCTTGAAGTAAATCTACATTGGCTTATTTCCAGGCGGACTTTCCTCTTCCATACTGCAGGCACCAGTTACCTGAATTCTGCCTACAGAATTGTCGCCTTCCAACACATGCAGAGCTTTTACAAGCCTTGGTATAAATCGTCACAAGTGGGAAGCTGTCGCCTGTGTATTCCTCATTCAGCCATGGAAAAAGCAGCATGTGTTCAGCAAACATTCATCAAGAAGCTACCATGTGCCTGGCCCAGTGGAAAGCCCTGCACAACAGACAGAGGCCAGAACTGTCGGCACCTCTAGATCTGCTCTCCATTAACAAACTTTGAACTTACACCTGCTTGTGATTCATCAAGTGGTGATGACGGCGTTGTATAGGATGTCTAGTGTTTGTGCAGCTAGAGAAAACCCCCAGCCAGGGGGTAGGAGACCAGCATCCTGGTCAAAACCCTGAGGCCGGCTGGCCAGGCAGCTCTAGGCAGCCACTTCCGCTCTCTGCCCCACGGCACCATCTGCAACTGGAGTGAGTCAGTGAGATCATCTCCGCGGAGCTTCTGACCGCCTGTGACTCAGTCACTGCCTTCCACAGGCTATCTTCTCAGCCTGGGGTCCCTCCTCCCCACGCATTCATCTGGCAAGCTCTTTCTGGCTCTCCTTTAAATCCTTTTTCAGTGGTCACCTCCTCCGTAAAACACGTCCAGACACAGAACCACCCCACCCTCCCACCAGCAAATCACTCAGCCATTCCTTCTTCCGCTCCATGTCTGTAACTTGTCTAACTGACATATTCATTGGCTTAATAGCTGTGCATTAGAGGTCTTTTTCCCTTGCTTCCCTATGGCCTAACATAGAGCCTGGAATGCAGTAGATACTCAATAAATGCTTGAAGAATCAATGAATGAATGTGTGAATTAATTATTTATGGTTTATTAAGCCTATGTAAGGAGTCCTGGTGGCGCAATGGTTAAGCACTTGGCTGCTAACTGAAAGGTCAGTGGTTCAAACCCGCCAGCCACGCTCCTCGGGAGAAAAGACCTGGCGACCTGTTCCCGTAAAGATTACAGCCAAGGAAATCGATGGGACAGTTCTACTCTGTCCTGTAGGGTTGCCATGAGTCGGAATCAACTCAACAGCACACCACAACAACAAAGTCTATGTAGTGTTAAGAGATTCCTACTAAGTTTTGAGGAGGCCCGGGGTGGCAAATTGTTAAGCGTTGAACTACTAACCGAAAGGTTAACTACTAACCCAGCGAGAGGCTCCTTGGAGGAAAGTTGCCTGTTTCCAAACGGTCGCAGCCTTGAAAACCCTATGGAGTGCAGTTCTGCTCTGCAACACATGGGGTCACCATGAGTTGGAACTGTTTCAATGGCAACTGGTTTACTAAGGTCTGGAGAAAGATGCACAACCTCTTTTTGAAGCATTTCTTTTAAATTCCTCAGGGGCAGGAATTTCTCGCCTTTTGTCTCCGAAGGCTTGGCACACAGTAGGTGCTCTATAAATGCATGTTGCTTTGAACAGCAATGAGGTGCACCCACCCCCCAAGGCCTCTACACTGGGTGAGCAGCTCTCTCCAGGGCCTAAAAGATTTCTCTGAGCAGGTTGACCTCATTGCCAAGAGGAGTGTGTGGATTAGGGATGAGAGTAGAATCAAAATATCTGTACTTGAGCTACTGTGGGGACTGTGGCAGAGTGGAGCTAGCAAAGAAAACCCCATCTGCTTTAATAACATGCCCAAGAGGACCATCACCACCATGGTTCATGGACCTGGGGGCATTCCCAGGCTTAAAAAAAAAAGTCCCCAAGGAAAAAACTTCTTCTACCAACACACTAATAGTAAGAGTAATAATAATATGTCTATGGAGCAAAGTGTGAGGAGTACAGGCTGCTGTTAGGAGGCTGGGCTCAGTCAGCACAGACGTTCAGCCAGGAGGGCTGGATATGCCAAGTGCACACCCAACCAGGATAGCTTCTTCCCTTCCGACCCAATGTCAGGTTAAAAGTGATTTCACTACCTTTACTCAGGTAGCCCCTGTAGGTTAGGTATTGTCCCCAATTTACAGACAAGACTTAAACTAAGGTCCAGAGAAGGTAAGTAACCAGCTAGGAAGTGGTAACGCTTTTCAGAGTCCAAAATCCATGCTCTCTAAGCCTTCCTGCAGGGTTGGCTGCCGCTCACGGCATTCCTCGCTAACTGGTTCGCTTCACAGTCCTTCTTCATAGTGCATGGCTCTTCACAGCCGAGAACCGAGATGGACGCACAGGCAACGCTCAGGACAGGCTGCGGTCACTGATTAAATCCTGTGCTTGTGGCAGAAATGTCCCTAAAATCCCAACAGAAAGTGAGGAAGGTCATCAACCTCCAGGGACAAGTCTTGATCTTTTTTTTTTTTTTTTTTGTAATTTATGGTCCATTTTTTATTTTGCACTGGAAATGAAGGTTTGGATTCTCCTCAAGGAAGAAGATACACCACCCACGCTAACAACAGTCACTGTACTGTTATTTCTTTCGTTCCCTTTCTTTTCTTTTACAAATCGACTTCATTGAGGTATAATTTACATACAATAAAATGCAGCAAGTCTTGATCTTGGTATAAATTGTCTCACCCAGTAGCTAGAGCAAGCCCCGGAGCGGCCCCCATTAGTCGCCCGCCTGCCTGCCGAGGCACTGCTGGCCCTATCAAGCCCCACATTTCCGGCTGCACAGGCCTCCAGGACATGTTTTTGACAAAGCTTCCAGATGAATTAGCTAAACCAGCGCTGGGAAGCTGGGAGGTTGTGGGGTGGGGACTGGGCCAGGAACCCCTCTTAGGGCCTCTGACTCCGTCACCAAGTGGCTACTTAGGACCCTGGAGCTGAGCAGGGGCCTCCAGGTGGAGGGGTATGAGAGCAGAGGGAAGATAAGGTCAGGGAGAGAGCTAAGCGCCTGGGAATTAAATTACAGCGTGAAAACCCAAATCCGGA
>NW_004444042.1:10136443-10138303 GCF_000243295.1 Trichechus manatus latirostris
GAATCATTTGCACCACCTAGCGACCTCTGTAAAGATTACAGCCAAGACAACCCCATGGAGCCGTTCTACCCTGTAACATATGGGGGTCGCCATGAGTCAGAATCTAGTCAACAGCAATATGTTTGGTTTGGTTTGGATATAGCACCCCACCCCTTTTGTCCTGATTATTACCAGGAAGCAGCTGAGAGGACATAACCCCTTGCTAGGGGCAGCCACGCTCTGACCTGACTGCCTTACTAAGGTGTGCGGACCAGGAGGAGTCGGGGCAGGTAGAGTGGGACCAGCAATCCCTTTTGGGGTGGCTTTTGTGATGAAAGGCGTGTCATTGGTCATTGTCAAACTGCAAATAGCCAAGACAGCCAAACACAAGACACACATTCCTTTCTAGGGCCACAAAGGTGAGGCTGGAGGCAGTTTATCAGTAATCTCAAGAAATATCAACAGCGGGTGGTTGATCATGAGTCTGATAGGAAGGGCACAGCCCTGTGCTTTGGGTGTCCAGCAGCCTGCAGTTCTGGATCCATCCAGAGCTCTCGGTCAGCGTTGGGGACTGCTGACCCTTCCTCCTCCTCCTGCCTGCAGGAGAGGGAAGGACAGCCAAGGTACCATTCAGGCAACTTGTTTCAGTCCTACCTCCCGCCTCGCAGCCTCACTAGCAGGGAGGACGGGTGGGATCCTTGCACCCAGCCCTCACCCACCACTTAGGTGAGGGCCTTCGTTGCCGGATCCTTGGGGGTCTTCTCATACCCCACTCCATGCCCGCATAGGGCCCTGTCCTTTCCTCTTCCAGAAAGCCAACTCTCCAATCCTACCCTCATTACTAAAACTGTCAAGGCCTATGAAGGGTCTGAAACGTTACCCTACTTGTAGGTGAATCCTCAGTTTCGTGGGTCCTGGCAGAAGACACTAAACTCCTAAGTCAGACACCAGGGACTTTATTACTCACAGCCCAGCAGGCAGCACGAGCTTCATGCTCACGTCAGTCTCCTTGCCCCCAAAGTCCCACGGGGTGATTCAGAGTCAGGCCCAGGTGGATGCTGTGCCAAAGTGGGTTTGTGTCACGGCTGAGCATCCTGGAGTTTGCCCCAGGCGACAGCAAACAAACCTGCCCCTGCCCCTGCCCTGGAAGGAGGTAAGAGTCTATCTTCCAAGGCTGTCTGCTATGTAAAAGTCCTTGAAAAGGTGGTCCCAAACAAAAGTTGTCACAACACGTACAGAGATACATGGGAATGTCTTCCAACAGATACTCCCTACAAGCCCATGACCTGAGAGGTGACAGGTCGCCTGTCTCCATAAGCATAAGGGAAAGGGATGAGTCATTCTTCTCTTCCCTCTGCTGTGCACTGCACTGGACTGGAACACCTGGAAGCAGGGTCAGAGACAATCCAGGCGAGTGCCGGTGTGGGAGCAAGGTACCCAAGGAGAGGGAAGGAAGTTTCCTTCCAGAAGGATATCAAACTGATAAGGGGAGCCCCCTGGGCAAACTGAGACATTTGGTCATGCAACTTGACCAAGAACCACTTGCCCCAGAATGGAGCCTGTTCCCTTCCAGAAGGCCCCTAATTACCCTCAGCCGAGCCATTCCCTGCTCCAGCTCTGCGCTCACACAGCTCCACTGTTGCCAAGGGGACCTGTCCATGGGTGCTCCCGAGGGCAGGCAGGGGTGCTAGAAAGGGGTCAGTGCACGGAGAGGGTGAGAAGCTATAGACAGCTGGTCTCTTTACACTGCCTTCATGGGCTCAGCTCCACGTGAGCTGGCGCCCCCTCTCTCCGCAGATCCATGGCCGCCTGTGTGCTCCTCCAAGGCATCCTCCTCCTGCTGTTGCCCTCTGTTACACGGTCAACAGCTCTGAGTGCCAC
>NW_004444042.1:10156582-10157434 GCF_000243295.1 Trichechus manatus latirostris
TCTTCCAGAGTCATTAGTCAGACTCTGACTCAGAACTTTTTTTTCCATTCAGGTTTGAGCTTAGTAAAACGTTTATGTGTTCACAAGCCCTTGGCCACTTGTAACCCACCACAAAACTCCCAGACACGGCCAAGCATGGTTGTCTGGCTAGACCCAGTGGTAGGCAGACCCTCAGAACATTCAGAAAACCCACACCAAGTTTTTAAACTGTATAATCCTAAGCCACCATTCTCACAGAAAAATCCCAGACATACTGTTCTTTACCAGAAATATCAGAAAATGGGAGCTTACTGATGTGTTGGAAATCCAATTTTTCCAGACATTGGAATTTTAATTCAATGTGGATTTACTAGGCAGCTGTATGTGAGCTGGGTTCCTAGGAGAGTATGGGCCTCAAGCCAGAAAACTCAGATCTAGTCCCTGCTCTGCCACTTGTTGGCTCTGTAATGTTGGCCAAGAACTTCTTCTTGCTGGCTCTCAGTTTTGAAAAATTAGGGATAACAACATTCTGCCTACGTCACTACATTGTTAGGCTTAGACGAAATAATGTTTGTGAAGGTCTTTGTAAACTGTAAAGCTTGTACTATACAAAATCAATAGAGTGAGCCATGGAGCCAAATGGGAAGGCTAGGGCTGCCATTTTTAAGCAGCCACAATGGGACTATTGAAGCAGATGAATGAGCTGAGAAGGCAGTCAGGTGGAAGTGGAGAATGAAGTAGAGAAAGGAGATGAAAGATTATGAAGTCTGAAAGAGAAACACAGAAAGGAGAGGAGAGAGGTTGGAGCCTGATGTCTTTCCAGTTCCTCTAAGTACCAGCTGCATTCTAGGAGATTCCCCCATATCCTTTCCT
>NW_004444042.1:10159273-10160497 GCF_000243295.1 Trichechus manatus latirostris
GTATAGTCAATATTCTTCACCAACACCATAATTCAAAGCAAGAATTCTTCTTTGGTCTTCTTTATTCACTATCCAGCTTTCACATGCATATGAGGCAATTGAAAATATTATGGCTTGGATCAGACGCACCTTAGTCCTCAAAGTGACGTCTTTGCTTTTTAACACTTTAAAGAGTCTTTTGCAGCAGATTCGCCCAAAGCAATGCCTCGTTTGCCTTCTTGACTGCTGCTTCCATGGGTGTTGATTGTGGATCCAAATGAAATGAAATCCTTGACAACTTCAATTTTATATATGTGTGTGTATGTAATTTATAACAAAATAGAAAATGCATAAAATTCTGACTCAGCAATTAAACTTCTGGAAATATGTTCTACAGATACATCTGCACATGTCCAAAATGAGGCATCACAAGGCTTTTCACTGCAACATTGTTTGTAGGAGCAAGAGCTGAAAACTGCAAACAGTTCAATGTCTATCAGTTGAAGGCTGGTCAAATAAATCATGGCTCATCCATACAATGGAATCCTATGCAGCAGTATAAAAAAATAAATAAAAGAATGAGGAAATTTTCTATATGCTGTTATGGAAATTTGAGATTTGTATTATCCAATACAATTGAATAATGAATTTGGTTTTATATTATCCAATGACAAAAAGTACAGAATAAAGTGTAGAATATACTTCCTTTTGTATAAGGGGGGAAATAAGAAAATATTTATATTAGTATTTGCTTATATGTGTGTAAAGAACCTCTGAGCATATACACAAGAAATTAAAAAAAAAAAAAGTGGCACCTGTGGAGGTAAGTTGAAATGAAGTGGATGGAGAAGGGCAAGAACAAGATTATTCATTATAAATCTTTTTATGTGGTTTTAATTTTTGCATCTTTGTATATGTATTATCTAAACTCAATGGAGTTCTGTCAAGTCACAAATTAGACACAGCTGAGGCAAGAATTGGTGAATTGGAACAAAGATCTGGAGAAAAATAACAATGCAGTACAGAGAGACAAAAAGGGGAAAAGAAGACCGCCTAAAAGACATGGAGGAGAAAATAAAAAGGCCTCATATTTCTAATTGACATTCCAAATAGCAAAAAATAGAGAAAGTGAGAGAGACATAATATGTGAAGGGATGATAGCCAAGATTTTTTCCAGAAGGATGGAAGATGTGAATCCTCTGATTCAGGAAGCACCACAAATCCCAAACAAGATAAATGAAAAAG
>NW_004444042.1:10161748-10163128 GCF_000243295.1 Trichechus manatus latirostris
GCACATAAGAACATTTACAAAAACTGAACATTCAATAGACCTTCGGGAAAATTTCAACAAATATCAAAGAATGAACATTATATAGACAACATGTTCTGACTATAATCCAAATAAGTCAGAAGTCGATAACCAAGAGATAACATTTAAAATTCCATATGCTTGAAATTTTTTTAAAGTACACTACTAAATGACTCACAGTTCAAAGGAGAAATCATAGTGAAATTTAGAAAATATTAAGAAACTAGACAATAATACTACATACCAAAACTTAAGAGAACATGGTTTAAAAAATTCTTAGATGAAAAAGCAGTCTTAAATGCTTCCATGAAAAAGGAAGAAGGACTGAAAACTAATGAACTCAGGGTTCAACTTAAGAAATCATAAAAAGGACAGTAGAAGACACCCCAAGAATACAGAAGGAAGGAAATGAAAAGATAAGAATGAAATTAATTAAATAGAAAATTATATTACAAGAAAGAGGATAAATAAAGCCAAGAACAGATTCTTCGAAAAAAATAATAAAACATTTTTGAATTTTTGGCAAGACTGATCAAGAAAAAAGAAAAAGCCATAATTTTTAAAAATCTGTGATTAGAAAAAGAAGTGCATCACTACCGATTCAGAAAGATTAAAAAGAGAACAAGAAAATATTGTAAATAACTTTAGGCCCATAAGCACGGAATTTTCTATGGACTGAAAGTTTTCCTTAAAAATGTAGTTTGCCAAAACTGATTCCTGAAAAAAAAGGAGAAAATCTAAAGACAGCCATAACAATTGAAGAAATAGACACAGTAGTTAAAAATCTACCCAGTTATAAAAACAGCATGCCAATCTAATACAAACTCTTTTACAGAATGGAAAAAGAAGAAACACTCCTCATTTTATGAGACTAAGGGTAAAAACTCCACCAGCACTGTGGAATGCATGGGGTGGAGTGGGGGGGAGGGAGAAGAAGAACCCCAAAATTTCACACACCTGTAAAGAAAAAAAAAGCAAAGAGTTATCACAGGATGAAAGCAACATGACCTGTAACTGTATTTTGGATCTTAAAAATATGCACAATAATTACAACCTAAACACTTGATTTTTCCAAAGACCTCTTTGATTATAATTCATGTCTATAGGTCATGTAGTAGATACAGTTCATGTAAGTGGATGTAATCAGAATCAATATCTCCCTCACGCATTCTACATAGAGTACCCATGTTTTAACCTTAAAAAAAAGAATATCAAACCATATAGAATATCCACATGCAAAATACTGAACCCCTTTCCTTACACAAAAATTAACACCTAGTGGATTATAGACCTAAATGTAAGAGCTAAAACTATAAAACTCTTAGAAGAAAACATAAGAGTAAATCTTCCCGACCTTGGGTT
>NW_004444043.1:0-1474 GCF_000243295.1 Trichechus manatus latirostris
ACAATCATTGCTATGTTTGAGCCCATTGTTGCAGCCACTGTGTCAATCCATCTTGTTCAGGGTCTTCCTCTTTTTCATTGACCCTCTACTTTACCAAGCATAATGTCCTTCTCCAGGGACTGGTTCCTCCTGATAACATGTCCAAAGTATGTGACACAAAGTTTCATCATCCTAACGTCTAAGGAGAATTCTGGCTATACTTCTTCGAAGACTTGTTTGTTCTTCTGGACGTCCATGGTATATTCAATATTCTTCACCAGTGCCATAATTCAAAGGCATCAATTCGTTTTCAGTCTTCCTTACTCATTGTCCAGCTTTCACATGCATATGACGTGATTGAAAACACCATGGCTTGGGTCAGGGGCACCTTGGTCCTCAAAGTGACATCTTTGCTTTTTAACACTTTAAAGAGGTCTTTTGCAGCAGATTTGCCAAATGCAATATGTCCTTTGATTTCTTGACTGCTGTTTCCATGGGAGTTGATTGTGCATCCAAGTAAAATGAAATCCTTTACAACTCGAATATTTTCTCCATTTATCATGATGTTACTTATTGGTGCAGTCGTGAGGATTTGTGTTTTCTTTATGTTGAAGTGTAATCCATACTGAAGGTTGTAGACTTTGATCTTCATCAGTAAGTGCTTCAAGTCCTCTTGACTTTCAGCAAGCAAGGTTGTGTCATCCGCATATCTCAGGTTGTTAATGAGTCTTCCTCCAATCCTGATGCCACATTCTTCTTCATATAGTCCAGCTTCTCGGATTATCTGCTCAGCATTCAGATTGAATAAGTATGGTGAAAGGATAAAATCCTGATGCACACCTTTTCTGATTTTAAACCATCTAGTATTCCCTTGATCTGTCTGAATAACTGCCTCTTGGTCTATGTTCAGGTTCTTTATGTGCACAGTTAAGTGTCTTGGAATTACCATTCTTCAAAGTGTTATCCAAATTTGTTATGATCCATACAGTCAAGTGTCTTTGCATTGTCAATAAAATACACGCAAACATCTTTCTAGTGTTCTCTGCTTTCAGCCAAGATCCATCTGACAACAGCAGTGCTATCTTTCATTCCATGTTCTCTTCTGAATCCTGCTTGAATTTATGGCAGTTCACTGTCAATGTACTGCTGCAACCACTTTTGAATGCTCTTCAGCAAAATTTTACTTGCATGTGATATTAATGATATAGTCCGATAATTTCTGCATTTCGTTCGATCACCTTTCTTTGGTGGGCACAAATATAGATTTCTCCCAGTTGATTGGTCAAGCAGCTGCCTTTCAAATTTCTTGGCATAGGTGAGTGAGCTCTTCCAGCATTGCATCCATTTGTCAATTCCTGGAGCATTGTTTTTCACCAATGCCTTCAGCGCAGTTTGGACTTTTTCCTTCAGTACCATTGGTTCCTGATCATACGCTACCTCCTGAAATGGTTGAATGTTGACTCGTTCTTTTTGGTACAGTAACTTTGTGTATTCT
>NW_004444043.1:2351-3753 GCF_000243295.1 Trichechus manatus latirostris
AGTAGTTGGTGCATAAATTTGAATAATAGTCATATTAACTGGTCTTTCTTGTAGGCATATAGATATTATCCTGTCACTGATGGTGTTGTACTTCAGTATATTGTTGTTGTTATTGTTAGGTGTTGTTGAGTAGGTTCAGACTCATGGAAATCCTATAGGACAGAATAGAACTGCCCCATAGGGTTTCTAAGGAGTGGCTGGTGGATTTGAACTACTGACCTTTTGGTTAGCAGTCGAGCTGTTGACCACTACACCACCAGGGCTCCACTTCAGTATAGATCTTCAAGTGTTCTTTTTAACAATGAATGTAATGCTGTTCCTCTTCAATTTGTCATTCCTGGCATAGTAGACCATATGGCTGTCTGATTCAACATGGCCAATACCACTCCACTTCAGCTCAGTAATGCAATTGATTTTGATATTAATTTTCAAATGTGCCATTTCATTTTTGATAACTTCCAGTTTTCCTAGATTCATACTTCGTACGTTCCACGTTTCAATTACTAACGGATGTCTGCAGATGTTTCTTCTCATTTTGAGTGATGCCACATCAGTATATGAAGGTCCCAAAAGCTTTACTCCATCTGTGTCATTAAGGTTGACTCTACTTTGAGGAGGCAGTTCTTCCCCAGTCGTATTTCGAGTGCCTTTCAACCTGAGGGGCTTAGCTTCTGACCCTATATCAGACAATGTTCTGCTGCTATTCATAAGGTTTTCACTGTCAATTTTTTCAGAAGTAGCTCACCAAGTCCTTCTTCCTAATCTGTCTTAATGTGGAAGGCCCGCTGAATTGGTTCACCATGTGTGACCTTGTTGGTATTTGAAATACTGGTGACATGACTTGCAGCATCATAGAAACATGCAAGCCACCACAGTATGACAAATTGACAGACAAGTGGTGGATCATATGGCGTACATGTTCATAATGATGATGCTGAATCACATTCATAGAAAAAAAATTATAATGCTATAGCCTAAGTTTACGAAGGCAGGATGGTATATAATTTATTATAGGAAATAGAAGACTTAACAATAAAAATTTCTAAAATGTGTGTATGAAATATTATAGTTTCCATTATCCTGTTTTCCCATGAACTCATTTGCTACTCACATGGTGTAAGGTAGTAATAATAGCAAAAATAAACTCTTATTGAGTAATTTGTTTATGTGGCAGGAATAGTTATAAACAGTATATATTCATGATTCATTTGGTCCTAACAACAACCCTGTTGCAGAAACTGGGGCTTTAGACTATTGAGTAACTTAACGAGTCTCACAGCTAATAGTTGGTAGAGACTAGATTCAACATTGGAGAGGCTAACTTTAAATACGCTTAGTGGAGCCCTGGTGGTGCAGTGGTTAAGAGCTCAGCTGCTAACGAAAAGGCTGGCAGTTCTAATCC
>NW_004444043.1:4920-6166 GCF_000243295.1 Trichechus manatus latirostris
CATCTGAATATTTCTTCCAAAGCCTGCCAGTAATGAAACTCACACCAAAATGCTAACTTAGTTTGTTTCCTTGGATTATTTTATGTACACTCCTCTCTATGAGGCTATTATATACTTAATGGTAAGGACTATAACTTTTCTTTTTTCATTAGCCTCCCATTGGTAATGTAAGCTTGGAGGCAATTAGGAGCTCACGTAGCAGCAGTGTGATTGGAGAATCCTGGACCCAGTACAAAATGTGCTGATTGTGAAGCACATCTACCCATCCTCTCTCTCTGAACACAACTCTGAAAGAAATTGGGATTCTGTAGCACTGTAGCAGAAATACATAAAAGACCACTTTGACTAAATTGCTAATATTTAGGAGTAAGGATTACCCTTTGGACCTCTAACTCCCAGAGCACCAGGCTAGAGGAAATGTTCAATCATCCTCACCTTAGCATTTACCAAGGATCATCTTCAGCAGAATCTGAGTATCTCTAATCTATTTCTGTTTTCTCCTTTACTAATTTGTCAATTCTGAACAATTATCATTTTTTTAATAGAAGGGAAAAGATACTTTAAAAATGTTCTCAAGTCTTCTATCTCTCTCTCTCTTTCTCTCTTTGTACATTGTTATTTAACTTTTGCAAAGCAATTGGGATTGCGTTTTGTGACAACACTTGTTAAGTATGACATGAGTCTTGTTAACTGCAGGAAGCTGGAAGGTGCCACCTGATGTGCAAGCAAAGTGGAGACCTTTACTGTAAACAATCATGCCTGCTCGGCTTGTGCTGCTTGTAAATTCCAATTTTATTTACTTTCTAAACAGCCTCCATTCTTTATTTATTGGCTCTGACTACAAAGTTTTCTGTTTGTTTTCAGACCTAAAGAAAAAGCAGTCACAGACTTTCACGCTCTTAGAAGCTGCTCTCACCCAGCATCATGTCAAGGGTTCAAGTTCTTGAATTATAAAGCCTCTTTGGAATTTTCAAAATAATAAATTGGTTAACAGGAAAACAAATTGAGATAGAAGTTAAAAATCTTAGATGGGATGAGAATAGTCCCCTTACAAGCTCTGTTTCTAGCTGTTTTTCAGTTTTCTTACAAAAGTGCATTGGAAATGGTTTAAAAATTTAACTTTTAAATTTAACTCTGCTATATTTCTTCTATGCATATATTGATGCTTCAGGTACATGAAATGTGATTAAAAGACTCTGGGTCAATCCAATACTTATAAAAAATCAGTTTGAAGGATGTACGTAAG
>NW_004444043.1:7655-8465 GCF_000243295.1 Trichechus manatus latirostris
CTGACCCTCTAACTTACCAAGCCTGATGTCTTTCTCCAGGGGCTGATCCCTCCTAATAACATGTCCAAAGTAGGTGAGACAAAGTTTTGCCATCCTTGCTTCCAAGGAACACTCTGGCTATAAAACAAATACAAATGGCTAATTTTCTCTTTGTAGGTATAATTTGCAAAATAAATGCAAATGGTTATCTTTCTGAATTAATTCTAGCTAAAGCACTGGATTGGGTTAAAAACACAATCCAACAATATGCTACTGTATCCTGAAATAGAATAAACATTTCAATTTAATATTAAACATTTAAAATACATTTTAATAAATATTTAAAAACAGGCAATATTAAAAAAACAAGCAATTTACTAGGCTATGACAGAAATCTCATGTTATTTTATTTATGTATACCTTTTTTAAGTTTAAAACAACCACAGATATTTGGGACTTAAATCAATCATTGCAAAAATAGTATTAAATATTACAGTATTGATACTGACAACTTCTGGTCATCAATGAAAACCTTAAAGAAAGTGAAAAAATAATTAACAAAATGGGAAAAGATATTTCCAACACATTTAACCAATAAAGGACTAGTATCAAAAATATCTAAAGATCTCCTATAAATTAATAATAAAGGGACAAATAACCCAATCAAAAATTGACCAAGGTAAAAACAGAGATTTTGCAGAACACAAAATAACTTTGGCCATTAAATATTTGAAGAGATGTTAATCTGTATTAGTAATAAAGATAGTGCAAATCATTAATACTAGGAGATCTTATCTGAATGATAAAAATCAAGAAATCTGACATTTCAAG
>NW_004444043.1:10134-11202 GCF_000243295.1 Trichechus manatus latirostris
GAGTGTTGACATGTTGTGGGGTTGTTAACCAATGTCATAAAACAATATGTGTACTAACTGTTTAATGAGAAAGTACTTGTTCTGTAAACCTTCATCTAAAGTACAATAAAAAAAAAGAATAGAAAAATGTTTTTAATCATAACATGTTAGAGATGAAAGATCTGTCTAAAAATAAAATGTAGTTATTTGTTGTAATATTTGTTTTCTGATCATTAACTTTTCTTTTATGAAAACAATAATAATAAAGTTAGCCATTCACATACCCCAAACTCTAAAATTACTCTTCTAGGTATATACGCAAAAGAAACTCTTACAAATGTATATGAGGAGCTATGTACATCAATGGTTGAGTCAACAGTGTTCACAACAGCAAAGACCTGCACATAAAGTTCCATTGACAAGAGAATAGTTAAATAAATTGTGCGTTGTTTATTCACACAAATAAAAACAAACAAACAAAAAAAAACCATTGCCATCGAGTTGATTCCGACTCAAAGAGACCCTATAGGATAGGGTAGAACTGCCCCGTACTGTTTCCAAAGACTGCCTGGTGGATTTGAACTACCCACCTTTTGGTTAGCAGCCATAGCTTTTAACCGCTACACCACCAAGGTTTCGACAAGGGAATATTATATACAGCAGCCAAAATGAATGAATACAGCCACACACAAAAATAGGGATAACCTTAGGAATATAATATTGAGTTAAAAGGGTAAGTACTAAAAGATTTTAAACAACTTAATAACTCATTAGGAAAACCATTGTCTAACAGAGGAAGGGGATAATCAGTACAATAGGCAGATGGTTAACTTGGGAGGTGGGATAGTGTATGGCGTTTCAATCAGCCAAACAAGCAAACTGTTAGAGCCACTCCTATTTCCTCAAGTTAACACATTGTATTGAAAGTCTCCACTTGGTAAGCCCATACCAATACATTTGATCTATCCATATTTATTTTCTTTTATCCCTAATCCCATGCCTTAGGATCCATTGCTACACTTGTTTCCCAGTTTATGTCAATATAAAAGTCAAGTATTTCCACTGAAATCTTATATGGCAGCAAATACT
>NW_004444043.1:13939-15240 GCF_000243295.1 Trichechus manatus latirostris
CTTAATTCTGCACTTTTTTACCCAGAGGTATATAGTAAAAGGCAGATGAGATTAAAATTCTCAAATGGCACCTTTATTTACTTACATAAGTAAATTGTCCAACTTCACTTGTCTTTGTGGAAAAAGTAAGTGATCTTCATGCATAGATTTTCATCTAAGTTTCGTTGACTGAAGACAGAGCACTTTTCGTATACAGTAATCATCTCATCTCCATGTTGGAAAGATATTGCAGTCCAAAGCTTACTGAATTTTCAAGACTTCCCTTTGCCAAAACCCACGAGCAGTTTAGGTCAGATAGGAAGGTGATAATTAAACATTTCTGTAGCATCATTACCCAAGCATGTAGAAATTTTCTAGGTGTTCAGTGAGTGGAAGAATACCTCTTATTGATTTAAAAGCACCAAGCCAGATGCAGTTACATATTCTGGATGTTTTCCAATGGAATTTTTTGTGTGTGTGTGTGCTAGTGAGAGTAATTACTGAGCAAATAAACAATTACCCTCTTATTTCAGAAGAGGAAGCCAACAAGTTTCTAACTCACCAATAAAACTTTACCAAGGACTTTGAAAACTGTTTATCAAAGACTGTTTTCAAAATTTGTACTTAGTCATCAAGAGGTTTTAACTTTTATCCAAACATGATTTTGTTTATACCCAGGAAATATACCCCTACAAAAAAGGATCTTGAGAGAGGAGATATTGAAAACTTGGCCAGCGACTACATCCTCTTCCCCAGATGCGAGTTCCTACTACGTAAATAGCATTGCTTCTACTGAAGATGAGAACACTAGCACGGTGCATTAGTTTCCTGAAGTTGCCATTGCAAACTATCACAAATTTGGTGGCTTGTAACAGTACAAAATTATTCTCTCACAGTTCTAGAGGCCAGAAGTCTGAAATCAAGGTGTTGACAGTACCGTAATATCCTTGGAAGACTCTACAGGAGAAACTTTCCTTGCATCTTCCAACTTCTGGTGGCTCCAGGTGTTCTTGGCTTGGGACTGCCTATCTCCAGTCTCTGCCTGCATCTTCTCATGGGCGTCTCTTCTGAGTCCCAAGTCTTCCTCTGCCTTTCTTTAATAATGACACTTGTCACTGGATTTGGGGCCACCTGGACAAGCTAGGAGCCCTGGTGGTGCAGTGGTTAACAGCACAGCTGCTAACCAAAAGATCGGCAGTTCAAATCTACCAGCTGCTCCTGAAACCCTATGCGGCAGTTCTGCTGTGTCCTATAGGATCGCTATGAGTCGGAATCGACTCGACAGCAACAGATTTGGTTGACATTTTGGACAAGCTAGGATG
>NW_004444043.1:17674-18852 GCF_000243295.1 Trichechus manatus latirostris
TCTGATAAAGTTGTTTTGATATTCTTTTCACAGAAACCTAAGGAAAAGCATAATTCAGAAATATATTGTTATTTTTCAAGGACCTCTTCTTCATCATTACCCACAGAGATAAAACAACACAAATGTATTTGCAGAAATATTTTCTCCAGGGTGTTTTATTCTGAATGTTCGGATCTTCTGAAAAACAAAAACAAAAACAAAAAAAAAACAGTCCTCTTATTTCAGAAATTGCTGTTTCAGAAGGATCTGGTTCATACTGGAATTTACCCTACCTTACGTATTTTTCCATTTCTTTCTATTTTTTAGATTATCTGTAATATAAATTTAGAGGCACAATAAGATTTCTTACCTATTTTCCCCCAAAATGGTAAAAAAAAATAATCAGAAACTTAAAATTTATCAAAGGGGGAAAAGAAGACCTCTAATCCCATTAACCTGACAAAACTAACTTCATTTTATTTATTCTTTTCCAGACTTTTTCTAGTTGCACATTTGGTATTTCGATTGTTGCAGTCATAGCAGGAATGCAACACTGTACTCTGCCCTTTGTTTTTTATCTTGTGATGACACACATTTCTCATCTCTCCTATAATTATTGCTTTACTGTCTACATAACATTTTTATGAATTGGTTTACTATAGTTTGTTTAGCCATTTCCTCATTATCAGACATTTAGAAAGACAAATTTTCCTCTTCATTTGAATTTTAACTTAATGTAAACTATCAAATGTAAATTTTATTAAGCCAAATGAAATAAGAATTTTTTTTATTTTGACAAATAATGTCACATTGAAATTTAAAATAATTGTACCAAATTCAACTGATACCAACAAATTGAGAGTGATCTGATTTTACCATAACATTTCTTGTATTTATGTTATAATTTAAACATTATTATATATAAACATGTATTTCATAGACAAATAATGCCATCATTTTACTTATTATTTTAACAATATGTTTCTGTTTTTTTGATTGATGAGACTTAAATAAAAAGTGATTAAGCTAACCAAAAGATGGGCAGTTCAAATCCACCAGTCACTCCTTGGAAACTCTATGGAACAACCAGGTCTTCTGGAAAGGTAACATCCTACATTAATATTCTCTAGAGGAAAACAGCTCTAATGCCCAAACAACGACTCTTGTAGTGGTCCCTCAGAAGTGTCCATCTTGATATG
>NW_004444043.1:22265-24801 GCF_000243295.1 Trichechus manatus latirostris
CAGTAATGAAGTCACTCCGGAGGTTCACCTTTTAGCCAAAGATTAGACAGACTCATAGGACAAAACAAGACTGAAGGGGCACACTAGCCCAGGGGCAAGGACTAGAAGGCAGGAGGGGACAGAAAAGCTGGTAACAGGGAACCCAAGGTTGAGAAGGGAGAATACTGACATGTCATGGGGTTGTTAACCAACGCTATAAAACAATATATTTACTAACTGTTTAATGAGAAGCTAGTTTGTTCTGTAAACCTTCATCTAAAGTTCAATAAAAATAATAATAATAATAATCAGAACTCAAAAAAAAATCTTTGTTGTGATACAATTCACGTACTATCAAATTCACCCATTTTAAGTGTGAAATTCAGTCGTTTTAATACAGTTACAGAGATGTACAGCCTTCACTACTATCTAAGTTTAGAACATTTTTATCACTCCAAAAAAGAAACCCCATACCTGTTAGCAGTCACTCCCCATCCTACCCCCACCAACCCTGGGCAACCACTAATCTGCTTCCTCTGTCAATAGATTTGCCTCCTCTGGACATTTCCTATAAATGGAATCATATAATATGTGGTTTTTACGACTAGCTTCTTTCACTTAGCAGAATATTTTCAATGTTCATCCATGTTGTAGAATGTTACAGCACTTCATTCCTTTTTATTGCCTGATAATATTCCATTGTATACATAATCCAGTTTATCCATTCATCAAATTATGGACATTTGCGTTGTTTTGACTTTTTAACTATTATGAATAATGTTTTCGTACATACATATGTTTTCATTTCTTTTAGGTACATACGTAGAAGTGATTTCCAGAATGACACGGTAATTTTGTAGTTCATGTTTTGAGGAATTCACCAACTGTTTTAGAAACCAGTTGCACTAACTTACATCCCCACCAGGTATGTGGAAGGTTCCAATTTCTCTGCATCTTTTCTAACACTTGTTATTTTCTACTATTATTATTATTATAGTCAGCCCAGAGGAAGGGAAGTGGTATCTCACTGTAGTTTTGATTTGCATTTCCCTAATGGCTAATGATATGCAATATCTTTTCATGTTTCAATTGGCTATTTGGATACCTTTTTTGAAGAAAGATCAGATCATTTACCATTTTTTTCATTGGATCATTTGTCTCTTATTATTGAATTGTAAGTGTTCTTGCTGGCTATCTCCTCCACACTTACAATGGTTTCTGGCACATAGCAAATCACCAAATAGATAATAACAGAAAAAAATGAAAGACTTATTCTTGGGAGACTTTTATATATTTTTATTGTCTTCAGTTGCATGTAGACTAATTCATTAATACCATAATTTAATATATCCCACAGCTAAATTCCAAAAGATTATCTCCACTGACAACTGAAAATTACAACAAATACCCAAAAAAATTCACAACAAATAAACATCTTAATTTGTATTTAATTATAAACAAAAACTAGTTTTTTATTCATTATAAGTTGACTGTGTAAGTTTGAAATTAAATTTCAGTACTGTTATCACACATCTGATAAAATCTTTCAGTGGGTCCTAAATCTTTTAGCTTAAAAATAGTGTTTTTATGGATTTGTAACCAAACAATGAAAAATCTCATAAAATCATGTTATGACTATGAATCCTGTTTTATTTCTTAAAAGTTATTTGTTATTAACATTTTTTAATTACACTTGATCAAAGTCTTTTTATATCACATAGTATCTTTACATTTATATTCATTTAAAGTAGAGATATTTCCATTGAAATTAGACCATGTGTAATATAAACATATGACTGCCAGTCATAAATTTTAATTTACAATTATTTAAATAAGCATTAAACATTATATGGTTGCTCATGAATTCTGGTTTCAGAATAAGAACATAATCTTCAATCCTTTTTAGTTCTCTGTTTTTACCAATATGTGGCAATGAGCATTCCTTCCTACATTTACTTTAACATAATAGGAGATGATTTTAAAATGTAAGAACATCTCATAATGGTACAATATTTTACTATAGAATAGTTACAGCACAGAAATACAATTCCTCCAAAGGCAACCCATTCTTACTGTCCAATAACTCTAATTGTTTAAACTTTTTCTTTATATTTTAAGCTAAAATCATCCAGCAATGTTTCTATATTAAGCTCAGGTCTATCTTGTAAGATCATACAGAATAATTTTGTTACCATTCTACATGCACGCCCTTAAGACACATGCAGCCTCACAAATTTTATCTAAACCATTTCTCATGAGACAGGGCTTCAGAGGTTCCATTCTGCTTGATCTTTGACATGTTCCAGTTAGTTTGTATCCTTGTTAAAGTATGGCACCCAATCTTGATCACAGTACACCATCTAGCCAATGCAAATTCAGTAAGAATACTATCCAATTTTCTTGTAGATATTATATGACTATTAATTCACCTCAAAACTTGACTACCTTCTTTTGTCAAGCATGTCACACTGTGATATTTACTAAAACACCAGCAACAACAACTAAAAAGCAGTTGCCGTCGAGTCGATTTGGACTCATGGCAACCCCATGTGTCCAT
>NW_004444043.1:26025-27464 GCF_000243295.1 Trichechus manatus latirostris
TGCCTCATACAGCTGTCTTGGTCCACAAGCCACAGCTTAGAATTATTCAGTATGAGGCAGTAACGGAGGCTTTGATGTAGAGCCCTTAACGCAAGGCTATGCAAATGACATATACTAGCAATTTTTTCCCCCATTAATGAACAGTACTTCAGGGAGTGTAAAGGCAAGAGGCATATAATTTCTCAACTATTTAAACTGCTAATTAGATCTGTACAGGAGGTGTATTCCTAATGCAGACAATTACAAGCGCTCCTAAGTGTTTGCCTTACAGTTGCTAATTACTGCAGAAGCCAATTAATTGCTGTTGACTTTTTGTATTCTTTTGCATATCACCAGTTAATATTTACATTTATAATGAAGACGAAATTGGCAAACACTGTGTCATTTTGTAATGAACAATTCCAGTGTCTAAACAATGAACATGTTATCCTCATTTGTGCCTGAAGAGTGCAGCTGATTAGCATATGTTTTGTGCATGCCAGAACATTGTTCTTTCTTCTCAAGAGTAAAAACGTCACTTAGGTGCAGGACATACAGGTGCAGTGTCTCCAGGGCTCTTGGAATTGGTTCCTACCATATGTCATATAGCAGGGAATGAAAAAGCACAGCTATGTAGAAGTACAAGCTAGAAATGATCTGAGCTACTCCATACAAGGTAAGTATTTAGAGAATGCGGTGGACAGTGGTCATCTTTGTGGCCATTCAGTAACTCTGCTACCTACCTATGCTTAGGGAAGTTCCATATTGTGAGATCTTCCAGTATAGATGCAGAAAAGGCCAACCAAAAACCAAACCAAACCACTGCTGTCAAGCCGATTCCAACTCATGACAACTCAATGTATGTCAGAATAGAACTGCTCCATAGGGTTTTCTTGGCTGTAATCTTTATGGAAGCAAATTGCCAGATCTTTCTTCTGTGACACTGCTGGGTGGGATAGAACCATTAAAATCCTTTGACTAGTAGCTTAGAGCAAACAATTTGCACTACCCAGGGACCTCTGCATAAAAGGCTGAAAAAAAGCAAACCAAAACCCATGGGTGTCAAGTTGATTCTGACTTATAGTGACCCTATAGGACACAGTAGAACTGCCCCATAGGGTTTCCAAGGAGTGGCTGGTGGATTCAATCTGCTAACCTTTTGGTTAGCAGCCTGAGCTCTTAACCATTGCACCACCAGGTCTCCATTAAATGGATAGAGGTTGTTCAGGAGGGATGAGAGCCAAAAAATTTTAAGCCCTTATACATATTAAGGAAACCCTGGTGGCGTAGTGGTTAAGAGTTCGGCTGCTAACCAAAAGGTCAGTAGTTCGAATCCACCAGGTGTTCCTTGGAAACCCTATGGGGCAGTTCTGCTCTGTCCTACAGGGACGTTATGAGTTGGAATTAACTCGAAGACAATGAATTTTGGTTATACATATTAAGAACAGTGCTAGGATCTC
>NW_004444043.1:28037-29630 GCF_000243295.1 Trichechus manatus latirostris
TCTAGATCTGTAATCAGGATCTAGCAGGGAAAACATGCAGAGAACACAATGGGTTTTTCTAGTCATGATGGTGGTTGCAGTAAGGGTGGTGGCAGCAGTACCAGTGGATAGCATCCGTGTTCAGTGCTTATGGCATCAACAAAGAAAGCAATGGAAATAACACGTGGTTGTGTGTGTGTGTGTGTGTGTGTGTGTGTTTTCCCCTGTATCTTTGTAACCCTGGGGCCAGTCTTCCACCCTCCTTGTCATTCTGAGAGCAGCCTAGTCATTTTTTGTAATTGTTTCCTGCCTACATTAGTCAGTATTTTTTTTTTTTTTGTGGGAGAGGGGATGCCCCCATGGCCAGGAGTGCCGTGTTTTATGTATTCTTAGACTTTTATAAAATAATTTATTTAGATTCCTTATACTCAGATCTGGAGGAAATGCAGATGAATCCATTTCCCGTTTTGCATTTCCACCATAAGCAAATAAATAAAACACAGATACCAACCACATGCACACACACGCCAACTTTTGTCTTTGTTTTTACCTGCCAGAGGGAGCAAGTTGGAAATAATTCTTTTCTTAACCAGCATATTTGTCAGAGTGTGTATTGTAAACAGCAGGGGTCTGAAGTGATTTTGTCAACCAGTGTTCCAACAGTGAAAACATAACTCTCATTCGCAGCAACCCCTGGCACTGCAAACAGAAGAGACATGGAAAATGGCTTCTAGAACAAGCAAAAATTCTCGCTGCCTCATCCAGGGTAGATATGCTACTATGTTATCCTCACATTTTGCTCTTCCCCCTCTAACACTGCAGTCAGGCATTGCAAACAGGAGCTTGAATCCAAAAACAAATACATACAAACTGAATAACTTAGTTTACAGGAATTAAAAGCCCAAAACAGACAATGATATTGAAAAGAAGGAAAGGCCTGTATGCAGTATGAGGACTCTCAAAAGAAGTTTTGTGATACAGGCAATTCCTGGGTTACAAAGAAGATCCATTCTTAAGTCTGTCTTTAAGTTGAATTTGTAGGTGAATTGGAACAGGTACATACAGTTCTTATTTCCTGTCAGTCAAATGTATCTTAGTATATAGTATATATTTTACCTTTCTCTGCATATAAAGGAGCCCTGGTGGTGCAGTGGCTAAGCGTTCTGCTGCTAACCAAAAGGTCGCCAGTTTGAATCCACCAGCCACTCCTTGGAACCTTATAGGGCAGTCCTACTCTGTCCTATAGGGTCGCTGTGAGTCAGAATTGACTCCACGGCAATGGGTTTCGTTATGCATATAAAACACTTAACACATCCAAATCGTGCAATATTTGCATGAGGATCACAAAGTAGTGCATGTGTTTCTTATTACAAACTATTGCATTTAACCCAAATTTTAATATAATAGGCTTTATAGCAGTCCGTTCTTAAGTAGCGTTGACCGTAAGTTGGATGTTCGTAACCTGGGACTGCTTATAAATGTTTAACCACTGAATCTTCAAAAAAATAAAAAGCTCTGATTTGTAGCATTGCCATTTCCACGATGTAAATACTACCACTGTGGCCAACTGCAACCTACCAATGGAATTTCACTAAACACAGAGTTGGGAAAAGA
>NW_004444043.1:29940-92588 GCF_000243295.1 Trichechus manatus latirostris
TATTATTTTTGTTTTTAATTTATAATTTAATTTTCAATAATGGCTTTGTTTAACAACTAGCTCTCGAAATTTTAACAATTGCTTTGTGAGCTGGTGTAAGCTGGCTTTAGCATGCTACTATAAATTAGCTGATATTGGGTTCAACACCTTGCTAATTAAAATTGAGTTTTTGTCCATTTATAGCAAAGGTTTCAAAATATAATTTGCTGGGTGATCCTCAAATCAAATCAAGTTGAATGAGTTACAGTCAAGTTAACAGTTGTTCTCTGGGCAATGAAACATGCACACAGGAACAATTGTAGTCCTACAACTAATACCATATTATTATAAGTGTCTTCAATCATTATTATTTATCTTATATATGCCTATAGAGTCAACCTAAATGAAGTCATCAAAGGTAGATATTGCATTATTTCCCAAGGGGGAAGGGGGGAAATAACCATTAGCTAACAGTCATTTTCATTAAAATTAAAAAAAAAAATATTGTGTTTTTGCGAAAGTTTACACAGTAAGTTTCCATTTAATTATTTCTACACGTATTTTTCAGTGACATTGATTATATTTCCCATATTGCATCAGTATTCTCATTGTTTCTATTCTGGTTGTACCATTTTCATTATTCTTACTTTCCTGCCCCCCCACCCCAACATTCTCATGTTTGCTTTAGGGTAAATGTTGACCATTTGTTCTCAGATAGATGATTGGCTTTTTGTGTTTGTCTGTGTGGTTTTTTTTCTTTTTTTAATTATATATAAAAGAAGCATGGTACTTAAGGGTGATATTATTTATTTTATGATCCAATCTCTTATTTAGTTGAAAGGTAACCTCTGGGATTAGCTTCAGCTCAAAGTTTAAAGGGCATCTAAGGGCAACAGTCTTGGAGGTTCCCCAGGTCTCTGCCAGTCCAGTAAATTTGATTTTTTTCTTAAGATTTTTTGTTTTGTTTTACAATTTTCTCCCATTCTATCCGGGACCATCTATTGTGGCCCTGGTCAGAATGGTCGGTAGTGGTAGCCAGGCACCATCTAGCTCTTCTCGTATCTGGAGATGAGGCCATGGTTCGTGTAGGTGATTGGTCCTGTAGGCTAGTTTCTTCTTTGAGTTTTTAGTTTCCTTCTTTCTCTTTTGCTCCAGGCGAGTAGAGACCAATAGTTATTATCTTAGTCACTGAAATTTTTAAACATCAGTTAACATGCATTCAAAATAGTTTCATTCTTATGATTAACAAGACATTATGCCTATACCATCCATGCAGATGTAACAAATGAACTCATTGAATGGCTCTAACCCTGATTAAAGTATTCACAAGCACTCAAACTAATGAACTGTTCAGCCTGAAAATAACCCGGAGGGCGGTAAGCAAAACAGAGATAAATTCACAGCCTTGATATTCAACTCTTTATATATGTAAATGCATATCTCATGTTTGTGTGTGTACCTATGTGTGCATTTATATGTGTGTGTATATAACCAGTTACCGTCCAGTTGTTTCAGACTCATGGTGGTCCCATGTATGTCAGAGTAGAACTATGCCCCAAAGGGTTTTCAGTGGTTGATTTTTCAAAAGTAGATCACAAAGTCTTTCTTCTGAGGCACCTCTGTGTGGACTCCAACCTCCAACCTTTCAGTTAGCAGCTGAGCATGTTAACTGTTTCCACCATACAGGGACTCCTGGGTGTATGTAGAGGTGCATATGCACGTGTGTGTATATTCTGCTGATATTTTCATTTATTTTTCAAGCAAAAAGAATTCATGGAGATTTTAATAGTACTTAATGTTACTTGCTTATTTTCTAAAGTTGCTCGTGCATTTTTCAAAATCATATATTTTATTTCGTACAGCTTTGTCTATACTTACAGTTCGGCTTAACCTGATTGTTTAGTTCCTGATGAGCATTTCAATTTTCTAAATCCAAAAAATGATTAAAAACAGTAAAGTGTAGGCATTAAATCTTGTAAAGGTTGTACCTCTTATAAACATCATGAAATGTCTTAAGAATCTTCATCTGTGGTATTTGACCTGAACACAGGGCCAGGTAGGAGTCTTAATGAGTATTTATAGAAGGAAGGTGAGAATGTTTGGCTTTTTGGTTTAGCAAAGCCAGTCTCAGGAACATTTACATTATATTTTGATTCTCTAAGTTGCCAGAGCATTGCTTATTGTACCGGAATTTCTCCCTTTCTCCACTTCTTTACATGTTTAATTTCATGCATTAATTGTGTTGAAAGTTCTCAGAAGTAATAACATTGGCCTCTTGTTATTCTTATTTCCGGATTGCAGAGCCAGAGCATGCTAAAAACAATTCCTTTTCTGATGGGGCTACACGTGCCTCACCTCTGATGTTTCACTGATACAAGGACACTGTGATCAATCAACTTCCCATGTAATTTCACAACCTAAATGTGTAACATCCATCAAACAATTGTTTCCGTTTTCTCTCTCTAAGCTCTCCTTTTCCCCTCCTTCTTAGGAATTAAACAGGCAGGCTGGGTTTATAGACATTTCACAGTGCTTAAAATTTTTCTTTAGGGACACAACTGCATTCCACACCTGCCCTGGATTTTCCCCTCTTCCTCTTTCCTCTCTGTCTTGACCTCACCCTTCCAACTTTATCTGACAAGGTACAACAGACCTTAGAGGGAAAAATCCCACAGTAATTAAACCCTCACTTGACTGTGTTATTAACATGAAATTTAACAGAAATACAAAAAAAAAGGGCTATTTTGGAAAAAAAATGAATTCTTTAAAAAGAAATAAATTGCAAACTTAATTGACTCAAATTCTCCTACTACGGGATGCAAACAGGGCTAGCTTCCTGCCGCTATGCAAGTCTTTCCCTGTGGACTTCTCACCCTTCCTCTCTGATTCCTTGAGCTAGAAAAGAATGACATAATTTAGGTTGAGCAAAAGGTCATTTGGAGAGCCTCCAGCTGTCCAGTTATCTAAACTGTAAGAATTTAATTTTCCTTACAGTCACTAACTTGTAGTTATAGATGTGTAAATTTCTTGTTAAGCTTCCTTGGCCATGTCCCCAGTAGCGTGAACCCCCCAGAAATCTCATCTTTGCTTTGTTCTCACCCAGCATGCTCTTTGTTTGGAGTTGGTGGTGATGGATGCATGTGGCATAAAAAAACCCTCCGAAATCACTCAAACAGAAGGAACAGGAGAGGATTATAGGAAACCAGCTGGCTAGAATGAAATTGGCAGGGTTCAGCCAATGAACGTCAACTTGCCAAGATTTAGTCTTCTGTTAGGTCATCTGTTTCCTCCTAACTAAACAACTCTTGGATATTTATAGACATAAATGAATTTTTATTCTCCGAAATAGCCAATAACTTGTCATTTCTGGTATTTGAATGTCAGTCATGAGGAAAAGCAAGGACTTGTATATAGAACACTCAGACATAGTCTCCTTCAAGTGGAAAACAAGGAACAGATATATTATTTTTCTACAGTGAGTGCCAAACCAAAACAGAATTTGTGGAGACTTTATAAAGTTGGCAGACATTATACATATTGCTGGACAGCTGCACATTATTTATAAGACTTTCCAAAGTTTAAGTATTTTTGAATATGTACATTTCCAGCCCTCTAACTTCAGCCTTCCAAATTGCTTGAATATTCTATAATCACTTCAGGTGACGAGATGTTTTCTCAGCTAATTTCAACCAAGGTCGGAATCTCAGAATGTAAACTTAATGCTCAAAGTTCAATTTATATCCCACCTGCTGAGGTAGTTAGCTTGTCTTTTTTTTTTCTTTCTGTATTTATTTGTTTGATTTTGGTATCACACATCTCTCTAAAAGTCATTTTGCATGATTTTCATATCAAGCTACTGTATGATGATTTTTTTTTCTTTCTAATTGTTGTTTCCAATTCAAAAAAGTCAATGTGGTTTCAATTTATTATCACCCAGAACTAATTTTTGTTGTGTAGGGGGAAGTTGAGAAACAGTGTGGGAAATTTATGTCTGTGTGTGTGTGTGTATGTGTGTGTGTTTATGGTGTAATAATGTGTTTATATACATGATGAGATATATATGTGTTTATGGTAAACTTTTGATTTTTTGTAAATTTAATAGTCTTTTTTTTACTACTTTTCAGTGACTTGAAAGATTCATGATTACAGGAATTTGTATGTTAATGAGTGATGAATTTAAACCTCATGGGTCACAAATCTGATGAGTAGGAGTCACTTGACCTGTGATTACACATAACTCCTCAGACTCTACATACCAGTGGGACCTTTATGTTTTCTTCTTGTCAGGTAGTACACAGTAATGTTTGATTTAAAAAAATTATTTTTTTTCTTGAAGTAAAAATAACTGTTGTGTGAAAAATTCAGAAGTTTGTAAATGCTGAAAATTTTGCTAATTGGTGTGAAAATACACACAGGAAATGTGATTTTGAGAAAAACAAAAGCCCAAAACAACAGCAACAAAACATACTTCAAACATAGATTGTTGTGTGCCATTGAGTCAATTCTGACTCATAGAGACCCTATATGACAGACTAGAACTGCCCCACAGGGTTTCCTAGGCTACCATCTCTGACAGCAGATCACCAAGTCTTTTCTTCCGTGGAGTACTGGCTGGATTCGAACTGCTTTTGGTTAGCAGGCAAATGTTTTAACCATTGTGCCACCAGGACACCTTTCAGACATAGTTAATAGCTTATGAAGACATCCCCTGACAAAGTATTTAGGACAGAGGAGCTACATGAAAGTCTTGACTATATTCTTCTTCAAATTCTAGAGAAAAGTTACAAACTCTGACGTCTTTAGGAGCAAGGAAGGTAATATCATGAGGAAAGAAATATTCTGAGAGGTGAGGAGCTGTGGAATATTTGAGAGCACACGCCATGTCTAAAAGAGGCGACTGTACTTGGGTCTCATCATCACGAGGGAATAGAGGCTAGTGTTGGCTAATCTCCCAGAATTTTTTTTAGGACAAAAGCTTGAAATCCAGATTTATATGTAAAATCTCCCAGTTTATAAATATCAGCTCAAATAACAAAAAGAAGAAAAAAGATACTGTGTGGGGCAAACAAAATATAGTAGCTAGCTAGTTGACAACTTCTGGCCTAGGATCTGTACAAACACATACATACATACTTAGAGAAACTTGTGAGGGTGTTTACAAATCTTTAAGTAGCAGAGGAGGTGACTAAGTGTTATTTGCATCTCTCTAAATCATAAAAAGATGTGTCTTTAAAAGAAGTGTATCAGCTTGCCTGTTTTCAGATTAGTATCACCACCATCCCCTTCAAAGGCATCTTCAGGATTACAAAGGAGAAGCAGTGCAATAATTCCCAGAATCTCCTCCTTGAATGATAAAGTTTTACAATGGGAGGCACTTGAACAAGATTTTGAAGCCAGAAGGAGAGGGAGACCATTATTCTCTGGAAATACTTCCAGCCAAACGTGTGGGAAGATGTGATTCACGGGGTCCTCCTGGTAAACTCTTGACAGCCAACCTTTTGCTGCCCGAATCTGAAATATTTGGTGGGAATTTCCCAGCACTTCTTAAGAATTGCAGCAGCTTCCTGGGTGTCTTAGTCATCAAGTGCTGCTATAAAAGAAATACCACAAGTGGATGGCTTTAACAAACAGAAATTTTATTTTCTCACAGTTTAGGAGGCTATAAGTCCGAACTCAGTGCACCAGCTTCAGGGGAAGTCTTTCTCTTCCTGTTGGCTTTGGGGGAAGGTCCTTATCATCAATCTTCCTCTGGTCTAGGAGCTTCTCAGGGAAGGGACCCCGGGTCCAAAGGATGTGCTCCACTCCTGGCTCTTCTTGCTTCAGGGTAATGAGGTCCCTCTCATCTCTGCTTGATCCTGTCTTTGATATCTTAAAAGAGACTGACTCAAGATATAACCTAATCCTGTAGATTGAGTCCTGCCTCGTTAACATAACTGCCTCTAATCCTCTCTCATTAACATTATAGAGGTTAGGATTTACAACACATAGGTTAATCACATCAGAACACAAAATGGTGGACAACCACACAATACTGGGAATCTTGGCCTAGCTAAGTTGACACACGGTTTTGGGGGACACAATTCAATCCATACCACTTGGGGCACCTTGCAAACCACATGATTCAGTGCTTCAGGCTGAGGGGATCAGTAGTGGCTTCCCCCACTTTTGCTCCCTAAGTTTTTTCCAATGGTTATCTAAAACTCTCATCCCTCAGGCTACAACCCCTTTATAACTGGAACACATAGTGTGGCTTTTGTTTGGTGCCAAACACAGCTGACGACACATGCAACATTTGAATGAACAGAGAGATAAAAATGATTTTCTTAGATGCATTAGAATCATAGAGGTGTAGAGCTATAAAGAATGTAGTTGTTGAAACTGATTTTATTATTAAATGAGATCAGAAAAGCATTTTTCTCCATAGGTATTTAATGTATTTTTTTGTTCAGGCAGATAGACAGCTGCCATTGAGCCGATCTGACTTATTGCGACCTCATGTACAATAGAACAAAACATTGCCAGGTCCTGCGTCATCCTCATGATCACTGGCATATTTAGGTGCATCACTGTGACTATTGTGCCAATTCATCTCACCGAGGGTCTTCCTTACCAAACATGATGTTCTCCTCCAGTGATTGATCCCTCCTGATGATGTGTCCAAAGTAAGCAATTCAGACAATGTTCTATTGTGATCCATAATGTTTTCATTGGCTGATTTTCAGAAGTGTATTTCAAGACCTTTTTTCCTAGTCTATCTTAATCTAGAAGCTCCACTGAAACCCGTCCACCATGGGTGGCACTGCTGGTATTTGAAATATCAGTAGTATCGCTTCCAGCATCAGAGCATCACACAAAGCCACCACAGGACAACAAACTGACAGATGAATGGTGGTTTGCTCAAATATATTTCATTTATTTAATAGCACATTTTCATATGCCTAAACATGCATGTGGTAGTTGAGGCAGTTGGGTGCAAGATCAAGGGAATGTGGGTGAGGAATAAAGGTCATTCCAGGCTACTATAAAACTGTTTATAAGTAGAACTAACATCTATATAGACTACATCCTTTTATCTCTTTCTTCAATTTTTGATTTGATTGACAAGAATCAACATAAAATGCCAAAATAGATTAAACTCTAATTTATTGCTAAAAAAGAAAATTTGTTTTTGTTTATGCATTGCTGAATATCTCAAACTAAACAACTTTATGCTTTCAGTTTACGTGCATACACGTATGCATATATACCCACACTTACAATTGGTCTTCTTAATTCTTTTTTTCCCACAACCATATTCTTTTTCAAATTTTGATAGTAAGGTTAAATTTGTATTTCATTATTGTTTTAATTTGCATAATTCTAACTAATATAAATATTAAGCATATTTTCCATTTTTCTGGATAATTACTTTTTTTCTTCTTTGGCTAGACTAATTATAACTCTTACGGATTTTTTTGTACTGGGTTTTTTTTTTACTGAAATTTAGGCACTCTTTGTATATGAACAATATTAATTATTTGTGTATTTTATGTATTGCCCATATTTTCTAATTATCATTTGTTTTTAACCTTAATTATGAGGGTTGTGCCTAACAGATTTCTTATATTTTTGTGTAGTCAAATCTACCAGTCTTTTCCTTATAACTTCTAATTTTTATGTATGGTTTTATGTATTGCTTTAAAAAGCCTTCCCTATCCCAAGTTTAAGCAACATTCTTTTAGTATTTCATAATTCTGAGGTTTTCTTTTTTTGTGTGCGGGCCGTTGATGAATCCAGAATTTATTTTAATGTTGATGGGAGAGGGACACAATTATTTCAAATGATAAAATACTCAAATATTAAGAAAGAATTCTTTTCTAAAGTAGGTATATACTCCATTTCCAATTCTTGCTAAAAAACCCACTGTATGATTATCCACACTCTCTCTTCTTCTGTAGCCACTTTGGAGGGCATGCGTTTAATATATAAATGTTGACAAGGGAGGAGCCTGGATCCCTGAGACACTGTTAGGAGGAAAGCCACTTAGGACACCTCCAGATTCATACTGGTCTCTCTGTGAGCAAGAAATAAGTCTTTGCTCTGTTAAGCCCTATCATTTGTGGGTGGTTTTTTAATTTTTTTTTTGTTACTGCATGAAGAACAAGTCTATCCTGACTAATGCATGCACTAAATGTAAGTAATAACCATTATAAAAAAAAACTCATTGCCGTCCAAGTCAATTCCGACTCATAACCACTATAGTATGTGTTAAACCTGCTATAAAGATCCCTGGTGGCACAATAGTTAAGCACTCAACTGCTACCCAAAAGGTTGGCGGTTCGAACCCATGCAGCAGCTCCACGGGAGAAAGACCCGACCATCTGTTTCAGTGAAGATTACAGCCTAGAAAACCTTATGAGGTTTCTACTCTGTCACATAGGGTCACTAGGAGTCAGAATAGACTCGACAGCACCTAACAACAACAACAAATCTGCTATATGATTTCTGAGGAACAGAAAACCATTGACGGTAACAGTGAAAAGTAATTATTTCATGAGGGAGTTTACAGATTTAAAATGTAGATATTGAGGAGGGCAGATAAAACAGCGGGGCCTACGTGAGTTCTCCAGGTGATATAATGAAAAAATAACAGAGGCATATTAGAGAAATAGTTGGAAGTAAGGCAAGATGTGTAGAGTAGACCCAGACTACAAACCAATATGAAAAAGCTTAGTTAAAATAGAGACAGCTAAATCAACCAGCTGCTCCATAGGTGTTTTCTGCAAAATATTTCTTTTCCTGTCTTGAGGAGGCTTCTCTTTTTCCTGGTGATTTATTCTAGGCATCATATCTGTGCACAATGCATCCATACTATCCGACAGAATAGTGGCCATGGCTGACCCTCTACTGATTGCTGTTCTCCTAGCCTCAGGGGAACCACCTGTCACCTCATAGAGACAATGATGTCTACTATTGCAGAGGAAAAAAGATTCTTAGCTGTTGTAAAACATTTCCTAGCAATATAAGGATCTAGCGTTCCACCAACTTACTGTTATAATGAGCTGTGAGGATTTTCTCTTGGATTTTGCAGGATGTGCCTCTTTGAATTATTTATAACAGAGCAGATACCTGCTTGCAACCATTTCCCATTCTGTCTTGTGCTCAGCCAGCTTTGTCAATGGCACTGCAGGTCAGAGACAGTCTACACGGCACCCCTTGGCTCCTTGTTGGAGCAGTGCTGTCCATGAGCTGCTGCACCCCCTTAAAAGTTCTTTTCCTTCAGCCATGGCCTTTGTCTAAACAGCTAGTCCTATAGCCTTCCTTAGGAGTCCCTGGGTGACGCAAATAGTTAAGCACTTGACTACTAGCCGACAGGTTGGTGGTTTGAACCCGCCCAGAGGCATCATAGAAGAAAGACTTGGCGATCTGCTTCCAAAAAGTTACAGCCTTGAAAACTATGGAACAGTTCTACTCTGAAACACATGGGGTCGCCATGAGTTGGTACAACTTGATAACAACTAACAATGACAACAACATAGGATTCATTATGAAGAGCTGTGCTGGTTCAATTGTTCAACCAGGTGCCGTTAACTCTGGTACTGTGCAAATTCTTTCTCTTTTCCTGAAAAGCTGAAATTTATGAAAATATATGCTTGTGTTGACAAAAAGCAATTTGGGTGGTGGGAAGGATAAGCCAACCCACCTGCATTCAAAAGTGCAGCTCTTAGCTGTCAAACAAGCAATGCCTTCGCTCTTTTCTTCCTCTGCTGTAACAAAAAGAAACATTCCATGTTTGAGTAGACAACAAGAGGTGCCATTAGGACTCAGAAAATTGAAAACCTAGACTGCAAGAAAAAAAGGGAGGGGGAGGAAGAAAAGAAAAGACAGTCACAGGGGAATTCCTAATGGCTTCCCCACGTTTTAGTGGAATACTTCCGTTTTTTATTCACCTCGCAAACAGTGTTCACAAATAACAGCAAAGAACAAAAGCTGTGATTTATATTTATGGACAGGTAGACAAGCACCCCTGCCCTCCTGTTGCCTTCTTGCCCTCTGTACCAGAAGCAATTTATGGAGGCTAGTCTAAATAAACATTAAGGAGGCAAGGCCACAAACTGAAGCCAGGAAAATCAATGGTCTCCAGAAACCAGCAAGTAGGATCAATAAAACAGATTAGGCATCGCAAGCTGCTGTAAGGCTGTTACAGGTAAGTGTGGCTTGCTCTTCATCTGAGTTCTCGGCAACAGCATAAAAACTCATAAACAGAAGCACAGAGCTGGTAGCCAATGGAGGCTGATCCTGAGCTGCAGAAACTGATGGATGACCCCAGAATGAAAGGGGTTTATATAGGGGCCTTTGGGAATTTTTAATTGCTTTTCCAGAATCATCTCACACACCTGGGCGGCTGCCCATAGGAAGTAGTGCAGATGTATCTTTTGTAAATCCCCCTGCTGTTTCTTCTCATTAGTTAGCATTCTCTTGATTTATTTATTACTCCTCCCTCTACACAAACATTTTATTCCAGCTCCCCCAGGCCAGTATGTCTCTGCCCTTCCCGCACGCGCGCGCACATACACACACACACACACACACACACACACACACACACACAGGCACGTCCATCTTCAACATACCTTTATTAACAGAATTTTTTATACTCAAATGCACAATATGTATGGAAACAGTTATGTTGCAAACTTAACTCTGTGTGTTTCTCAAAAGAAAATCCACACACAAATAACTTAAAACGTTGGACGTTAACTTGCAAACTCAAATTGACAACAGAAGAATGAAGGGTAATTACACTCTTGAGTTTGTAGGTTAATGTCCAAGGCTTGTCAATAAAAGAATGAAGGATAATTATATTCTTGAAAAGTGGAGACACTGAAAGAGGAAGGATGCAGGCAAAATATCCATTGCCTATTTACGGAACTGGCCACTTAGAACTTGAAAACGCAAATCTTAGCTTTGTGGGAACAGCTCTTAAAATGAAATAAAGTAAAAAATTAATGCTTTACTTTGTGTTAGGATTTTTATTTTATAGGTGAAGATAAGGTCTCTGGCAAGAATGTAACTGAACAATGGATGAAGATAGGAAAAGAGGAAGTTCAATTTCCTTGAGCACTAGAAGAGGTTTGCAATTTTAACTGAATTGTAATCTAGGAGCAGGATTGAAGTGAGGCTAACTCTCTTGGTTGTAGTAGACTGGGAAAGAGACCACACCATTTTGCAGGAACTTCCACCCCTTGGATCTGCACTGACCTGATAACTTGATTTGACTGATATGATGCAGCGGAGTTGTCATTGTGTGAGTGCTAAGCCTGATTTCAAGAAGTCTTGGAGTTTATTCTCTTGATGCTCTTGAAACTCTGATGACACAATGTGAGCAAACTCAGGCTAGCTGCTGAACATAAGACCTATGTGGCTCACTTGCCCCCATCACTTGGCCACTACCCTCTGGCAGTTCCTCCCATTGGTCAAACACAACAGGAGGCAAAAGACAAAAGAACTTCAGTGATGTATCCTGGGGAGGTCAGCTTCCTGTGGCACAGGGAAGGGTAAGAAGTGTGAGAAAGGATTCTGGGATGGTAGTAGAGAGGTTGTAGGCAGATGGAGAATATCTAGCATGCTTGGTAGATAAGACCTTTACTCTGGTGTCCCACACTTCTTTCCAGATGATGCTCCTTCCTTACTTATATTTATACCTTAAATTTTCCTTCCTGAAATACCCAGGAGTACCCATGTTTACATACATGTTGTTCTTAACGCCTGGAAGAAACTTCTTATGTTCTTGGTACACGCCTATTAATTTGTCAAGACCTAGTTGAAATTTATTAAGACCTAGTTGCTGGAGTCCCTGGGTGGTGCAAACAGTTAACACACTCAGCTGTTAACTGAAAGCTTAGAGGTTCGAGTTCACCCAGAGTCAGCTCAGAAGAAAAGCCTGGTGATCTGTTTCTGAAAAATCAGCCATTAAAAATCCTATGGACCAGAGTTCTACTCTGACACACATGAGTCTCGCCATGACAGCAACTGGTTTTAGTTGCTGTGAAGCCTTCCTCACTGCCCTTGGCAAAACATAAAACCTAACCTTTCTCTTCTTATAACATTGTAGCTTCTTATCATTATTAGATTAGTTTTCTTCCCTCTCCACATAAATTAGGAACCATGTTTTGTGTCCCTGTGTGCACGTTTTGTTCACAACCTAGTAAGTGCTCAATAAATATTTAATAAATGATTATGGTAGAGTTTGAAAAAACTGGTAATAATGCTATATTGCTTCTGCTGCCCCAGAGGGTTTCCAAGGAGCAGCAGGTGGGTATACACACGTATATACATATATATACATATAAAACATCATGATAAATGGAGAAAAGATTGAAGTTGTCAAGAATTTCATTTTACTTGGATCCACAATCAACACCCATGGAAGCAGCAGTCAAGAAATCAAAAGATGCATTGCATTGGGCAAATCTCCTGCAAAAGACCTCTTTAAAGTGATCAAAAGCAAAAGATGTCACCTTGAAGACTAAGATGCGCCTGACCCAAGCCATGGTGCTTTCAGTCACCTCATATGCATGTAAAAGCTGGACAATGAATAAGGAAGACTGAAGAAGAGTTGATGCCTTTGAATCATGGTATTGGAGAAGTATACTGAATATACCATGGACTGCCAAAAGAAAGAACAAATATGTCTTGGAAAAAGTACAACCAGAATGCTCCTTAGAAGCAAGGATGGAGAGACTACGTCTCACATACTTCGGACATGTTATCAGGAGGGGATCAGTCCCTGGAGAAGGACATCATGCTTGGTAAAGCAAAGGGTCAGCAAAAAAGAGGAAGACCCTCAACAAGATGGATTGACACAGTGGCTGCAACAATGGGCTCAAGCAGAACAACAATTGTGAGGATGGTGCAGAACTGGGCAGTGTTTTGTTTTGTTGTACATAGGGTCACTATGAGTTGGAACTGACTGAATGGCACCTAACAACAACAGCATATACATATGCATATGCATATGCACACACACACACACACACACATGCCATGGAGTCAGCTGCTAACTCATGGGAACCCCATGCACAATGGACAAAATGTTGCCCAGCCCTGCTCCATACTCATGATCTGTTGCAGATTGGACTAATGTGATCCATAGAGTTTTCATTAGCTAATTTTTGAAGTAGATTAACAGATCTTTCCTTCTAGTCTGTCTTAATCTGGAATCTCCACTAAATTCTGTTCAGCATCATAGCAACATGCAAGCTTCCACTGACAGATGGTTGGTGACTGTGCATGAGGTGTACTGACTGGGAATCAAACCCAGGTCACCTGCATGGAAGGCGAGAATTCTACCACTGAACCATCTCAGCCCTCAATTTTTATGACAGTTAAATATAAATTAAGTGGTGTAAGAGAAAATCCTTGCAATGCTATGCGCAGAGACAAGCCACAGATTATGATGTGGAAGACCAGCTCCAGTCATCTCTGAGTGCCCTGTTCTAACTCACTTTCAATCCACAGAAAGTTGGAACTTCAGAAACAAAAGTGAGAAGGGAACTGTGGCAACCTATTTGTTTCTATATTCATATATCAGCGAGCACACACTCCAGTCTGTACTAACCTATCACTTCCAAAAGGAAAAGAAAGATTTTGCCCTCATAGGAGGGGGGGTGGATTCACAAGAGAACCAGACAGTGGTCCTTCATCTACTTCTTCAATATGCCTGACATTTGAAAGGAAATGAGAATGCTTTTCCACTGTTAAAAAGAATAACTTGACAACATGCCTGCATGTCTCATATAAACGTGTCAAAAAATAAGATCATGGGACACTGGGTGCATCCAATCTGTCATATTAATAAAAATTCCCCAAAGCTGTGACATTCATCTTTTCTTTGTGCTTCCAATAAGAAAATCATCGGGAAGAGGGGATAGGGACACACATGTTATCATGGGGACCTACCATTTCAGTACAGTAGTTTGTGCTAATTTTCCCTCAAACCCTCCCCATAAGGAAAGAAAGTTTTTGTTTTTTTTTTTTCTCTATTAGCTCTCTCAACTGCATGGCTCTTGTCATCACATAGCCATCATTTATAGTTATAAGTTCTCTCCAGCCCTGATATTATTCGCCCCATTGTGACTGCAGTAGTGGTTCTTTCCCTACCCTACCGGAGACTTGTATCTTCCAAGGTGTGTTCTATAATCTACAGCTTCCTTGTGGGTCCTCAACACATTTGCTTTCTGTTGCATTCCAAGCATAAGATGACAGAATACTCTCTTGATTTGAGGTGTAGTCATCAGTGGCAGGAATGCTATTATACACTTTGGAAACCTTGAGCTATCTAATCTCTGATCCTTCTCAGATACCCAAAATGAAGTGGGAACATCTGCCAGGGCATGGAGAGTCTTGCAACTCCTTGGTGTGAAAACGTTCAAGTTAACAGCCTCTCTGTACTTGGTGTACTTGGTGAAGGCACAGGGGCATTCAACTGAACACTTTTCAGCTCACTTTCTTGCAGCCAAAACATTTTCCATCACACAGAAGTAGGCCAGACTTATCTCTGTCCATGAAGTCACACTCACATTGAAAAATCAGATATACACTGCTCAGTTTTCTGATCTACTCAAAACTTGAATTTTTAATTTCTCTTATGAGATATGTGTAAGTAGGCTTGATAAGTGTGAAAGTTAATATACAGTCATGCTCTTGGAGGTTAAAGGAATGTAGCCTGGCTTTAAAGGAAATTATTCAGCAGCCTAGAAAGCATTGCCAAGTCTTTTCAGTTTGTATTAAGGTTTATTTTCATCACAAGTCAGATTTTATGGGAGATCACAGCCCATTTTGACCTAAGATAAAACAATTATTGAGGAAATAATTAAGTGCATCTTCCTGAAACTATACTGTCTGTTACTTTTATCCCAGCTGATTTTTTCCTAGCCTTATTAACAGATGCAGTTGTGGTTAAATTAAAGTGTAATTGGCAGAAAGATGATTGTGCTCTTAATACAACATGGAAAGCACAATGTACTGACTAAGAAAATCATTTCTAACATCTGCCATTTACTTGGTGATGTTGTTGCCAGGTGGAAACCCCAGGTTTTGTTCAGGGTGACTCGTCACAGCCAATAAACAAGAGGCTGAGATGGGAGATTAGAAAGACGCCTTTGTTTCATTGCACAAGGAAAGGATCAGTCGGGGCTGCTGCCTCTAAGACTGCTCACAGGCAGCTTGGGGAGGCGGGTGTTTACAGAGAGCAGACAAGGAAACGCAAATTTATCATGAATATTCAGGAATGACCTTCACGCAGGTGCCCAGAGCTTGAGGATGACTATGCATTTTCTTTAGACAAGGGTTCCATTCCCCAGGATAGAGGAAGAGGTCGATTTTCATTAGCATGTTAAGTCTCCACCCAGAGGCAGGGTGCTTATATGTATTTTACACTTAATGAGCTAATAAGTCACTTAAAGTGCTAAGATGGTGTTGCAAACCTGCTAAAACTGGTTGAGGCCTGCTCTGGACGTTCTGTGGTTATCATGTCAAGGACAATTTCAGAAGAATGTGTGGCCTATTCTGCTCAGTGTAGAAGATAAGCCACAGCAGGTGTCTCTTAGAAGGGTTGAGCTCTGAGGCTACCTGTCTCAGTGTGAACTTAGACAAGTCACTTAACCTCTCATCCTCTCTCCTTGGATGATGAAGATGCTAATATCTGTTTTACCTGCCACAGAAGATTGTTATGAAGTTCAAAATAAAGAGAAAGCACAAAAAGCTTTCTATTAAATGTAAACAGCTACAGCACGTAAAATACAAGTAATGCAATTTTTATTAATTCAGTCATTCAACAAACAGCAGGTAATTACTATATGCCAGAACTAAAGATAACTAGGATAAGATTTCTATAAATGTGGGTTCATATTTTAACTACAGAAATAGATAAATAAGTTAAAAAAAAAAAACAATTTGGGAAAAATAGAGTAAATGGAGATTGCCCCCCACCATCTCTACCATAACTTTCCCAGCTAATATTCATTAAGAGCTAACACTATGCCTAGCCCTGTGCTAAGCTCCTTACATCCATTATCACATTTAAGTGTCAAAACCCTCTAGAAAGAGCTTCCCTTAATTGACACCATTTGACAGATGAAGATGTTATGGCATTTAAGATGGCGCTAGAACTTCTGACTTACAATATCAGAATAGGTGGCAGTCTGGTAGGGGAATATCCAGAGTTTTTTGTTAAACTTTGAGGTGCCTGTGTACTGTCCAATTGATGAGCTACAGTAGGGCATTTGGAAACAAAAGTCTGGAGCACCAGAAAGAGCCAGTATCAGAGCTACAAATTAGGACATCATCAGTGTCTACCAAGACTTTGGTTTTGTCTCCACAGGGCAGTTTGAGCAGAAAGGAAGAAGGAAACAACAACAATAAAAATAAAATCAGGTCTAGAATATCTATTTTTCCAAAAAGAATAAGATCTGGTTTTCTGGGCCCATTAGGAGTCAAGGTTGAGTTTTGGCCTTGGGAAGGTCACCAGTTAGGGAAAGTCCTCTTGCATTATATTTTAAACACCTACAATTAGCTCATCCCTAGACAAGTAAGCGGAAGTTATACTGTACTGTAATCAGCAGCTACTCTGAAGCCAGAATTCCAGAACATCATGACATCTGAGCAGTCTTTAATGACTAAAGATTGATTTAAATGAGTAATAAGTGACTATTTACTCCGGAGAAATAACACATCTTATATTATCTTCATTGTCTTTTACATCCTTATTTTTAACCACTTTCTCATATTTTGCAAAAAAAAAAAAAAAATTCTAATCAATATTGCTATTTTACATTAAAAAAAGATCTGTTTATAGTAACAGCAATTTTGGTGCTTAGATGCAAGACTCCATTACTGATACCTATCAACCTATCAAAATCTCTATGCCAGTTTATACACGCTGGAAATACTAAGGCTATGGGCTCAGATCCATAAGCAGGATAATGATGCAACTTCGCTTTTTTTAAGAGTAGTAAAATCTACTATTGAAACACTATGTGGAGCAATAGAAGGTCAGCAGGCACATCTAGCAACAGAGTGGGCTGACACTGACAAGACAAACAGAGCCCCATCAAAATTAGCTGACTTAAAATAGCTTTAGCTCATTCATGATTTCTTAAGAAGTTTTTATGAATCATTGCTAACCAAGATAATGTTTACTCATGATAATAAAACGTCTGTATTTCCTGAATAGGCAGAATCCAGTATTATTGAGATACATTTCAGAAATGCTAATATTTGAAATAAAGTCTTCTTTCTAAAGTCATCATGAGATCTTATTTGTACTTAGATACTAATGTATTTTAGACCTTGTTATTGTTATTAGCTGTTGTCAAGTTGGCTCCAACTCATGGTGAACCCATGAGTCACACAAATGAATGAAATGCTACCTAGTCCTGTGCCATCACCATGACTGATTATGGATATGACTGCTGTGATCCGTAGGGTTTTCAATGGCTGGTTTTTGGAAGTAGATTGCCAGGCCTTTCTTCCTAGTCTATCTTAGTCTGGAGGTACCGCTGAAACCTGTTCAGCATCATAGCAACATGCAAGCCTCCACTGACAGATGGTTGGTGACTGCACATGAGTTACATTGTCCAGGGATGGAACCCAGGTCTTCTGCATGGAAGATAAGAATTCTATCACTGAACTACCACCGCACTCACAGACCTTATTATTACCTGATGTATTTTTGATCATGTTAATTATTATTGTTGTTGTTGGTAGGTGCCATTGAGTTGATTTTTGACTCATAGTGACCCTATGGGACAGAGTAGAATTGCTCCATAGAACTTCCTAGACTGTAATCTTCATGGAAACAGATTAGCAGCTCTTTCTCCTGTGGAGATGCTGGTTAGGTTTAAATTGCCAACTTTTTGATTAGCAGCTGAGCACTCAACCTTTGCACCATTAGGGCTCCTTTATAACTACATTGATTATCTAGTTATCCTAAAATCTTCCTCAAATCATCTTTAGAACCGTGCTCCATAGGGTTCTCAAGGCTATGACCACTGGAAGCAGAGCACCAGGCCTTTCTTTCGATACATCCTTGGGTGGGTTAGAACCACCAACCTTTCAGTTGGTAGTCGAGTGTTCAACTGTTTTTGCCACCCAGGGACTCTTTAGTCTGGTGTATTTTAATTCTTAGATTTACGTAACAGGAAATGAAATAAAATATTAGCTATTATCACATTATTTTCAGCTCTTTAGACCACCAGTCGAATTATATTGGATCAGAAGTGGGTTCTTCATTGACAGTGGTACAGATTGCCTTGTTTCAGAACAGACACTATATAGATGGATCACAAGGAGTCCTACTCTAAAATGTAAATCAATTTTCATTGACATTTGCGCATGCAACTTATTAAGAAATGGTTACGGGCAAAAATTAATTCATTCACAAATAGCCACTTACAAGCAGAAATAGTAAAAATCTTAAATTTTCTTAAGGCATAGATTAGCCTTTTACCACATTATTTTTTAAAAATAATTTTACCATAGAAAATAGTGAGGCAAAATGACAGTTTTCCATCTGTGATATTTAAGGTGTGAAGGATACCTGTTGTTCTTTTTTCTAACTCATGTTAAAGTGGTTTTGGGATGGTTTCCAAATGAAGAAAATATTTTTACACAGCTGCAATGCAAAAATACTCTGGGAACGGACAGAAAAATATTTTTAACTTTTGAAAGGGCTGGAAATTTGGAATATAATATTACTAGAAATAAGTATTTGTAGAGTAATTTACAATTTCCAAGGCATTTTTGCATCCAGTAGCTCAATTGAACTCCATAAAATCTGAGAAGCAAGGGGAAAGGAAACATCTCCATCTGTAAAAATTGTTAAATTTTGAAATAAGCTTTATTTCTTATTAGAAAACTAATATATGCTTATTTTGTGAAATTTCTGAACTCTGACAAAGATTTCAAAAGAAAGTAAAATATTCCTGAAATCTCACTATATAGATAACCAATGTAAACAGTTCCATGTATAGACTAAAAGTATAGACTCAAATAATTTCTCCAGGGATATTCAAAACATATACAAATTATATTGTATATGATGATTTATAAACTGCTTCTTCATTCAGCAGTGTTCCATTAGCATATTTATGTCAATTCATTAGCTATCTACCTCATGCTTTTTAAATGGCTGTTCATTTGATCCTAAGAGTCAATCATTGTTTAATACACTATTGTTTAAATATACTATTTTAGAATACTGAGGATGCTGAAAGCCAACCACAGGAAAATGAGGTGAGTAGTACTCTATTATATATTACTCAGTTATTAGTATTTAAATAATTTATGCATATAAAGAAATTACTTTTTTTATATTTTCAAGATGTATACGGTTGAATTCTGTATAAAGTAAAAGCAGCTCTTCACAACAGAATAATAAAATGGAAGCTAAAAAGAATTACTGGCTGAATTTTCCAAGTGTGAACCCTCAATGTAGGCACCTTTGAACCAAAACTGAATTTAGGGATAATATTTGGCTAGGAAACAAATTACAGTTTAGCCACTTTTGCCTAGTACAATTTCCTTCAGATTTCCTCACTGTAAACAGAAATTAGTTTGGTTTGCCAGAATCAACCTCATAATTGCTAAAGACAATTGAACTATTTTAAAATCGGTAGCACAACCTAGCTTGATTCCTTTCTGTGACCTTTGGGTTTCTGAAGAATAAATCAGCCTTGGACAGGCTATCTTTTCTTTTTTCCCCCAAAAAAATCCAAATTGGAGTCTAATCCTGATGTAAAATACTTAAAATATTTCTTAGTTATCTTTCTCATTTTGTCTAATGGCTTCAGAATGCTCTGTGGACACTCATTAATTCTTAGAGGGTCCCTGAGCAACAATTGTAGTGGAGGTTTTCCTATTACATCACTATTCCCATGAAATGGAGACCCTGGGAAGTTCAATGACTTGCCCAAGGTTACAGGTTGAGGATCAAGGAGTAGCCAAACTCCGAATGGGTTTCCGTTCCATTCGATTCTCTCTTGGCAACAAGTGGGCTCCCTCTTCCATTGGATTCTCTCTTGGCAATAAATAACGTTGCCATTCTGGTTGCTGACTATCATATTTTATGCAGCAGAACTGAAATTAATATGAGTTGCTCAGTGTTATGATATTTATTTTAGGCAGAGGCTGTATATACTTATGAAACAAAATGCAGCTCTCTCAATCTATTTATTTTACCCCTCTTAATGATATTTGGGGATTGCCTTGTGATTGGTATGATTATGTAGCTTGGTATTTATCATTAAAGAAACTGAAATGGATTATCAGCTCATTCACAATTCCATTATCCATTGCATATAGACAGGGGCAAAGTTTAGACAAATTGAACAAAACATGCCTCAAAGTTTGGTAAACTTGGTGACACATAAGAAAAAATTACAGATTGTGTAGTGTAAATTCTTCTAAATCTGGTAAAGATAATTTTGAAAACCCAGCACACTTAGAAAGCAGACTAGGGTTTTCTTCCTTGAATTTAGTTCTCTCGCACTCGTTTTAAAATCCGCTAGAATGTTAACATAAAAAAAAAATGTTTTTAATAGTGGGCTTCCCACTGCTTCTTCCCCACATGAAGTCATAATCCTCTGTCTGTGGCATCATAATCATTTCCATAGTAACTTACAGTGATATCAGAGCTCAAGACTGCAGCGTCAAGAGGGAAGGGAACTATAAGGACAGATATTCTCTTAAAAATAAAGATCATCATCTCAAGCAGAGGTTCCTAAAAGAAATGAATGGAAAGATTACCCACATGAAAAGAAAATTATAATTAGAATGTAGATGCTTATTAAGTAATCATTCAGCTAATGATCTCATTTCTAGAATAAAGGGTGGAAATGAGAAAAGAAAAATACATCACGAGAAGATATTTTATGGCCTCATCTATTATTTTAAACACAGAAGGCTACATATTTCTTAAATATCTCTGATCATGCCTACTGTCTGATATACACCAAAGAGATCATTTCCAAGCATATGTTGAATCCATAGGAAAAGGTGAATTGTGTATTCTCCTTAAGGTACTTTGAGGAAAGTATGCCATAAACCATGTTAATGTATTAATAATATAAGCAGTTGAACACTAATTATCAGAGTAGGAGTTAAATCTCACTTATTTTGTCACAATTTCATTCCCTTGACAAACATAACATTATTTATCCGTTTCAGATTTGGTTGAGTCACTTCAAGTGTTGATGGACATGTATACCCAGCATATCACTAAAGAATGTTGACTCATGCTCTGGGTAAATCAAAAATGTATTTACCCATGTATTGCTGTAGTGGTGAAAAGATAGGAAAGGAGAGAGAGTATGGCAGGTAGCCTCTAAGTTGGCTACCAATGATCCCTGCCTCCTGGATTCAAAGCTTTATATAATCCCCACCCTTTGAGTGTGGGCTGGACACATTATCTCACTTCTAATAATAGAATACCACAGAAGTAATTGGGTATCACTTCCAGGATTAGGTTATAAAAAGACTATGGATTTCATCTTGGGCATTCTCTTGAATTGCTAACTTTGGGAAAAGCCAGCTGCTATGTTTTGCTCAGATGACCAACTGTCCCAGCTTTCCTTGGACCTTCCTGGTTTTAGCACTGAATGTTGTGTATCTGGAATAGTTGGTCACTTTAGCAAAAGGCTCATGTGAGTGAGCTTGGAATTCCCTGAGTCCACCAACAGCCATGAAAGTGAACTAGAGAAGGGTCCAACGAACTTTTTTGTAATGGGCAAATAATAAATATTTTAGGCTTTGTGGGCCATAAGTCTCTGTTTCAACATTTCACCTCTGCTGTTGTAGCATGAAAACAGCCACAACCAATACATAAACTGATGGGCATGGCTGTGTTTCAATAAAACGGTTTACTGACTCCTATTGAAAGGCCTGCTAGCAGCCACTTGACTTGAGTAAGTTTGGAAGCAGAACCTTCCCCCAGCAAACCTTCAGATAAAAACAAAGATCCAGACACAGCTTGACTACAACCTCATGAGAGACCTTCAGACAGATGTGCAGTATCCAGATAAACTACCCCAGATTCTTGAAACACAAAAACTATGAAATAATAAATTCTTGTGTTTTAAGTGACTAATTTTAGGGAAATTTGTTATGCAGCAATAGATAACTAATACAGATGGCTTGGGTAGATGTATCACCAAGTCTTGGAAAGGATCTTGGGTCTTTAACCATCATTTACTTCTGCTTCGTGTTCCATACTGAAACCTCTTCTATAAAATCGTTGAGAAGTTGTCATTCAGACTATGCTTAAACATTTCCTCTGGAAATTCGTTTGCTCTTAGGGAGCTCGTTTCATTTTTGGACAATTAATTGTTTAGCACACTACCTCTTGATGTTGAAGTAAGGGAGAAAAGCTTTCCCTACAGTGAAAAATCATGCATCCTGTCACCCGGCCCTCCAAGTCCAGTAATTTCCAAACCTTGTTAGTAGATTCATGTACCCATAGTATTTTGCACCTGAAGCAGATTATCTTTAACCCCTTCATCTATATAATCAAATTATTTTCAAGAATAATAACTGATAATCGATAGTAATCATGTTTTGATTTGTTCTTTAGTTTTCAAGCACACCATTTAAAAACAAAGAATGCACTTCAATTTTAGAGATATTATTCAAATTTAGTAAAACAGGTCATGTATCAACTAAATTCTGTACTCACCAAGCAAAAGCAGTACACCTCACAGTTTGCACTCTGTTGCACTGTTTTAAATTGCAAACACAAACAAATCTCTAAGTAGTCACACAGAATGACAAAAGTGCTGTAACTCAAGTTCTGTTTCTTCATCTTTACAATCACTATATTAACATGGTTTATTTCAGTTCTATTGTTTTATCACAGGAATCTATAATTTCACAATGGTTGGAGACACAAACTGTATCCAAAGCGAGCTTGAACGGTTCAGAACCATTAGGAACTTAGTGCAGGAACAAATATGTGTGGGTGTGTATATATATATTTAAAACTCAAACATAAGTACAACAATTATTTTGAACTGAGACCAAGAAAAGCTTTTGGGGAGGCCTATTTTTTTACTGACATGGTTTAGAATTACTGGCATCTGGTGATAATGGAAAGCAGACTAGCTTCTGCTTGTTTTTACTATTGTTTTACCTCCTCTTCAGAAAATGTACCCCTTTGTTTCCTGCACCTGGGGCAGGGCTCCCTAGCTACTCCACCTTTGGTAGCCCTTCCTACCACCCTGGAGCTGTGGAAGCCTGCTTTATTATAAAGTCAAGGAAAGCAGAGCTTCTCTGGTTAAAACTTGGGCCAGGGGCTTTACATCACCTGTTCAGCACTTGGGGGCGGGGGATGCAGCAATCCAGATCCACCTAAGGCTTCCTGCAGAAACCCCAGGGCTCACAGAGGAGAGACAAACCAAACCAAACCCATTGCCACAGAGTCGATTTCAACTCATAGCGACCCTATAGGACAGAGTAGAATTGCCCCCATAGGGTTTCCAAGGAGAAGCCAGTGGATTCGAACTGCTGGAGTTTTCGTTAGCACCTGAGCTCTTAACCACTGCGCCACCAGGGCTCCACAGAGGAGATCAGCAAATCAAAAGCAAGTGACCTAGAAGCTCTTCATTTGCATCATAAATATGTAATAGAGGCAGAGAAAGGAAGTTTGAAATACAGAGCACCAAAAGCTTCCCTGTGGAAAAATTTCTAAGCTATCAATAATTAAAAACACTTTTCTATCAACTATGCTAGGAAAAAGATTGGAATATCTTTCTACTCTATCTTTCAATTCTCTCTATATGTAAATATAGAAAATTATGTTACAGTATTGTAATATGGGGAGTTGTTCAAAGAGTCTGCAGTATAAAATGTTGGCTAGGAAGTATCACAGAGGTATGAGTCGGGCAGTTAGCGAATATAAACACGATCTACCCTCCCCCCACCCTCCAGGCTTTATGATGTTGCTAGTATTTGTCAACTTTTTAAAAAGGTAATTTGTTGTGGCTCCGTTTACGTTGTAAAAAATATGCATTTGCATCTCTAATTTTATTAAAGAGGATCCAGGAATTATAAGTTTTAGGTCCCACAAAACCAGGTCTGTCCCTGGTTTTGGTCCAACTCTCTGTCTCCTTCCTCCTCCTCCTCCTCCTTCTTTTTTTTTTTTTTTAGCAAATAAAGAAATGGGATCCAAAGAGGCATAATCCATCCTCTGCCTACATAAATGTCCTTACACTATACAATAGCCACTATCACATTTCCCTGGTGGCGCAGTGGTTAAGAGCTTGCCTGCTAACCAGAAGGTCGGCAGTTCAAATCCACCACCTGCTCCTTGGAAACCCTATGGGGGCAGTTCTACTCTGTCATATAGGGTCACTATGAGTCGGAATCAACTCAGCGGCAACAGCTTTGGTGTTTTGTTTTGTTTTTTGTTTATCACATCTCCCTAAAAGTTCTCTTTTACATTTAAACTTTCTTAGAAAGGCTTTTGCTATATTTTTGACTTCAGTCCAGTGCCAGCAATACAATAGGGGCCCAGACTTTCCTCCAGAATAAATGAATTCTCACTTTCCTTAGCTGTTTCGCATATAATATGGTTTCCAGAGCTGTAATATGTAATCTGTTGCCATCAAGTCAATTCTGACTCATAACTACCCTATAGGACAGGGTAGAGCTGCCCCATAGTGTTTTCAAGCTTGTAAATCTTTACAGAAGCAGGCTGCCACATCTTCCTCTCCTGGAGTGGCTGGTGGGTTCAAACCATTAACCTATCAGTTAGCAGCCAAGCGCTTAACTACTGAGCCACCAGAGCGCCTTGTAACATGGAAACCATCCTAATTTCCCTTTTCTGAGCACATTCAGTTTGCTAATGTTCCTCTTTAATTACAGCACCCAAAACTACGCACGTGGCCTAAGTTCTTCTGTTTAATATTAACTAATTATAATACTCAACATTTTCCTTCTCCTAGGCTGATTCCAATAACTACAATCATTCTTTCCACATGTTGTTGTTAGTTGCTGTTGAGTTGGCGCCCACTCATGGCAACTCTGTGTATAACAGAACGAAACATGACCTGGTCCTGTGCCATCTTCATGATCATTGGTATGTTTTGGTCCATTGTTGTAGCCACTGTGTCAGCTCATCTTCATGAAGGTTTCCCTCACCTTTGCTGGCCCTCCATATCACTAAGCATGATGCCCTTCTCCAGTGATAGGTCTCTCCTGATAACATATCCAAAATAAGTGAGTCAGACTCTTGGACAATATTCTGTGATCCATAGGGTTTTCATTAGCTAATCTTTGGAGATAGATTGCCAGGCCTTTCTTCCCAGTCTATCTTTGTCTGGAAGCTCTGCTGAAACCTGTCCACCATGGGTGACCCTGCTAGCATTTGAAATATGGCTGGCATAACTTACAGCATCAGAGCAATCTGCAGGACATCACAGTACAATGAACTGACAAACGAGTGGTTGATTCCCTCCACACCCAATTTAAAAAGTGGTCAGAGGCTTAATTAGAAGCAATGAAAGGCATGATATTGATACTTCAATCTTATCTTTCATTAAGAAAACTTTCTGGTAAGTCAATCTTGGTTTCCATTCCAGTGTTAGATTTATCTGATAAAGCTAATGACACAATAGCATTTAAAGCAAGCTGGGAAGAAAAACAAGGGATTGCTCCAATGTTTTATTGTTTATCACAAGTTCCTCACTTTAGCACCCTCAGATGTTAGATTCAGAATTGGCTACTGATCAATTACTCATGACTTGCCCTTCCATGAGAAGTAATAGCCTTCAAAAGAAAGGCTGGGAGCAGAGACTTGAGCCCAGCCATGTGCAGCTACTTCTGTCTCAATGAGGTGCCCTGGTTAGAGAACAAAAAGCTTTTTTATAGTCACTCTAAACTTTTGAACCCTTTCTTTTGCAACTTTTGGGAGGAATCTTGGACACTCACTAAGTCTGTAACTAGAAGGGATTCTATCTCTCTATTCTTTCCATATAATTTGACTTTGTTATGACTATTCAATTCTCCATAGGGCATGAAGAAATCAGATAGAGGTGATATCTATAGCACAAGTCCAATAATTGGGGTTTGGCCTAGTGAATAGGGATGCAGAGCTATGAAACATGTGATGACATTCCTGGGTACCTGAATTCTCAATTAGGAAGAAATGACACTTCTAGAAACTCTTTAGATGTTAATTACAGGCCTCCCATTCCCAGTGTTGGGTATCCAAAGGTGAATATAAGCAAAACAGTGGTAGGCGAAGATTGCCTATGGGACCCTCCACTCTTCTTTCAAACCCCGTCCCAAACTAAAACATGCTTCTGACTGTGGGCTTGGTGCTCTGTTGTCTTCATCTGGTTTTCTGGAAAACACCTTTCCGCAGACCCCTCCCATTATCCCAGTCTCTTGGCAGGCTTTAGGGTCCCCATCTCTTTTCCATGACCCACAACACACGAAATAATTGATCTCTAATGCCTTCTCAATTCATCCATGGCTACTTGTCATAAAGATATACTGTTAATGTAGTTAAGAAAATAAACCTATTTCGAGGCATTTGGACTGTTTTATTGAAGGAAGAAACTGGGGCTTCCCCAGAGAATGTACCTGAAGGTAGTAGCTTTCTAACTCTTCTTTTAAACCAAGACCAATTGTAAGAAATTAATTTTGCATTGTGATACATACATGAGTATATAAAAATGAAACAAAGATTTCAAAAAACAGTACTGTATGACACACCACAATGTTTTCTATTCTGCTATTTATTTTCCCCAATGTCGGTCAAGACTCACTAATTTGATTTTATTACCCACTATTAGGTCACACCTAGTGTTTGAAAAGGAGCCCAGGTGGCACAGTGGTTAAGAGCTTGGCTGCTAACCAAATGGTCGGCAGTTTGAATCCACCAGCTGCTCCTCGCAAACCCTATGGGGCTGTTCTACGCCGTCCTATAGGGTCACTATGAGTCGGAATCGACTGGATGGTACATAACAACAACAACAAGTGTTTGAAAAACATACTCATGGAGAAGAAACATCAGCAGCACCCACTGTCCTGAGCCACAGCAGGGAAAACATGCTGAACATAGCACACGAGATTCGAGGGTTTGAGGGAACATGGAGTGTGCTTGCCTCCCAGCTTAGAACAGCCGGCTTTTCATTCAGTTTTTCTCCTGTATTCTCAGTAACAAAGCAATCACACTCTATGTACTATTTTATACTTCTCTGGCCCACTTTCTCAGATATGCATAACAAGAAAAATGACTAGCACTAATATCATTTTGTTAAATATGTCTATTATGGAGATGCTACGGTTCAGTGCTAATGGAGTTTTTTGATCCTTTTGAGTTCCTGATGTTGCATGCTACAGTGATTTATGGGAGGCCAGAGTGTTTTTCTGCAACAAAGGTCTGTCGTGTTAAACACCTACCCACTCCTTGCCTTTTATTATACTACAACCCATATTAATTTTCCTGTGACTCAACTCCTACATTCAATCCATCACCTAGTCTTATTGACTCTCCCTCCAAAATACACCCCATACACATTAACAGAGCACTTTTGCCCCAGCCCCCACCTTAGTTCAAGCCACCACCATCTCTTGCCTAGACTATTACAATAGCTGCCTAATTGGCATCCCTGTTTCCAGTCTTGCCCTCGTACAATCTATTGTTCGCCCTGTAGTTAGGTTGTTAATTTAAAATGTAAATTAGGCAAGGCCATGTCCTGCTTTAAAAAAGAAATGTGACATGTGTGTGACATACACACACATATGTGTGTGTTGTGTCTGCGTGAAAACATCTCTCTCAAGCAGCACGTTTTCTTTAAAAAAGACACTCCACTTGAAATGTGCAGCTTTCCCAGCTGCTGCAGTCTTCTCTTTGTGGAAGCAAAAATAATCTGGTTAAAAAAAAAAAAAACACAGAATAATTCAGTTGCTTAACTAAATCTCTGTCACACACACATACATATATACACACGCATGCACAAACACATATAATCAGTGGCTTCTAAATCCTAAACTTTAATATAGTTCCCAGAGCCTACCTGGTCCAAACCTTGCTTCCTTCTAGAACTCATGCCTTAGATACTACTCCCTTTCTAGCTTATGTTCCAGACATGCTGGGCACCTTTTGACCTACCAGATATGCTGAGCTTTTTCCTGCCCACAGTGTTCCGCTGCATGACTGCCACCTTCCCATTCTTCATGTCTCAGCTCTATGTCACCTTCAGGAAAAAATAAAACCAAATCCATTGACGTCCAGTCAATTCTGGCTTGTAACAACCCTATGTCAGAGTAGAAGTGTCCCCATAGGGTTTCCAAGGAGCAGCGGGTAGATTCGAACTGCCGACCTTTTGGTTAGCAGCCGAGCTCTTAACCACTGCACCACCAGAGCTCCTCACCTTAAGGAAGCCTCCCCTAAGGCAACACTCCCCCGCCCAAGTTGGGTATTTTCTATATCAAGTTTATCACAATATGAACCAATCTTGTTTGTTTACTCCTTTATTTGCTTATTTCATGTCTCCCTCCACTCGAACATATGACATTATAAGACATGTTCTCCATTGAATTCCAGTGCCTACAACAGTACACGTTACATAGTAGGCCCTCAATAAGTATATGAAAATTAAGGCTTGTTTTCACGTAACATGGGTTAGGTTCAAATGAAGCAGAATGGCATTTCATCAATTTTTTTCTGCATTAACAAAATAACCAAATCCCATTGTGTTCTGTACTTTCCTCAACTGAAAGTTATTCTCAGAAAATATGAAGGTGCAATTTATTAATTTGTTGAATATTCACAAATGTTGATTCCTCAAATGATTGAGCCAGTGAACATGGATTAGAGAAAATGTGTATGATATTTTCCTTATTCAGTAAAAATTAGTGCTGATTTAAGATTCCTGGCATGTCCATACTGGTGTTCATAGATAATTAATTTTTCTAGAGCAGATAGTAACAGATAGAAGTACTCTATTTGACCTGTCAATATTCTTTATGGCTTATAGTACAGGTCAATCTCCATATGACTTAAATACAAAAGATTGTCAAACAAGAGTCTAGCCGCACTTTGTCTCCCTTTTTTGGACAGGGATATTTGTTAAGGAATTTTCAAATATACTTTACAGTGGCACGAGGCTAACTGATACCACCAGAATCTAAAATTTTTAAGCTTATTTCAAAACTGTGGAACTCCAGAAAATGTTGTACATGTTTAAATAATGCTAGTATATTACCTGGATATTTGTAACTATTCAAAAGCATTCTTTCCAGCTCAAGATCAGCTGCCCATCAGAAGCTGGTCCTCACTTGGTCATTAATAGGGGTGCAATACACAAACCTATGTGATCTACATTGAAAGCTTAATCAACTTATTTCTCTTCTTCAGTTAATTATTTCCTACTTGACCTATTCAAGCCAAAACTGTGTGCCTCTTGGCAAACACATCTAGTAATAGTGTCTTATCACCATCATCGCTGATCAGGGCAGGAAGAATTTTTGTCAGCTTTTAGAATGTCCTTGTTTCACTATATTAACACAAACGGGCACCTGACTTGTAATAAGCACTTACTAAGTGCCAGGCACTGTTCTCATCAATTTTTATTTATTATTTTGTTTAATTCTCCCTTGAAACTTTTGAAAATGCTCCAATTATCCTCATATTGCAGATGAGAAAAATGAGCATAGGGAAGTTATCTAAGTTTCTCATGGTCATTTGGCCAGGTGTGCACTCACCTATGTGAAATCAGAGGAGCCCTGGCGACGCAGTGGTTAAAGCACTCAGCTGCTAACCAAAAGGTTGGCAGTTTGAACCCACCAGCCGCTCTGCGGGAGAAAGATGTTGCAGTCAGCTTCCATAAAGATTTACAGCCTTTGGAAACACTATGGGGCAGTTCTACTCTGTTTTATAGGGTCACTATGAGTCAGAATGGACTCGATGGCAGGGAGTTCTGTTTTTTTTTTTTTTTTTGGTTATGTGGAATCAGGAGTCCCTGGGTGGTGCAAATGGTTAACGTGCTCGGCTGATAACCGATAGTTTGAGGCTACCCATAGGCACCTTGGAAGACGGTCTGGATATCTACTTCCTAAAATCATCCACTGAAAACCTTAGGGAACACAGTTCTACTCTGATACACATGGAGTCACCATGAGTCGGGGTTGCCGTGAGCCAGTCACAGGCAGTTGGTATGTGAAATCCATTCCCATGCTTTCAATGCATGGGACCACCAGGTGCCTGCTCCTGTCCCACAGGAGCAACTCTTCCTCATCACTGCTTCTCCCACGTCCGGGCTGCTGTGCTCTGAGTGTCTCTCACAAACAGAAGAGTCATGCTCTTACTCACTGTGACATCTTCAGAACCATGGACAGACAGACACAATCATCTCTTCACTGTCTCTGCTTGTTGTGAACTCCTCCCAGCTTTCCTTTGAGCAGAAAAGGTTTCTGAGTCTCTATTCTTCTTTCTTATTCTTTTTTTAGTGAGTGGGGAAAGATGGGAATGACAATCATTTTTATAAATCCTGATAAGGAAAAACCACTCAAATAGTGAAAAAAAAAAGTCACATACTACTTCTTTTCCATCACTGTTACAGGAAGGAGGGGAGGGGTGTACCGTTGAAAGGCAAGTCTTCACACCTTTTCTCAATCACCCAGCTCAAGACAACTCCAAGGTCAATTTTCTTCCAGGCTTAACTTAGTAACTACTTGGACCAAGGAGAGAAGTGGGGAACAATCTATTTTCTTCCAGGCAGATAAGCAAGCAAGAAGGTTCATGACTGATTTAACATTTTGTATTTGGGTACTGCTCTCAGTACAAAGATGATAGAAATGACTACAAATTTATGTGAGGACATCAATGGAGATGGCATTTTAAGGTCTGAAGAGTAAAACACCTTCAGCTTTTGACCAAAGTCATTTTTTAATGAAATATTGACTAATAATTCTTCACTAAAATAAGTAAAAGTTCATTTGAAGAGACAAGAAACCAAGCTTTGTCCAGCCTAAGCCATCCAGCGCCACAAGTACATGCTTCCCATAAAGGAGTGTTTATCACAAGCTTGCAGTTACACAGTTTGGGGAACTTTTTAAGAATTCTGCTTGTTTTTCCTCTTTTTCTATTATCCTATTTCTTTTACATACTATTTTTTTAAGGCATACACCTTTAAAGTCCAATTTGTGAATTGTTTCTCACAAGTAAATACAGAGCCATTCCCATGTAAACTTAATGTGTTATAGCTTCAAAGTCTCCAGCAATGCAAATCAACAACTTAAATAAAGTATAAGCACTATAGGGATGATTGCCTTACAAATGTTTCAGATAAACTAAGTACTATGAGTTTCAGCAGCCAGTGGCTCTTCCATTACACGCACACACACACGCATATATTATGTGCATGCGTACGTGTGTGTGTACTTTTTTCTTAATGTCACATTACCTACTATAGTTTCTTATAAGATGGCAATAAGCTTCAGTTGGATTAAGAAGTTTCTCATGTCAGCCCCTGAGGACAGCTGATTATAGGTCTGACCTTTTGAGATTCTGTGTATTTCCCACTTAATCAGTGCTGGAATGAGCTTCTGCTAAGTGGGATCTATAGGATTCCTATGGGAAAAGAGAAGCCATTTAAAAAATAATGAACCTCCCTTCTGCCCCTCTCCCTTTCCATTCTGTGCTCTGTTAGGCCATGGTAACAGTCTTCATTTCGGCTCCACAAAAACATAGCATAGCATATCCTGTTTACAGTATATGGGGGAAGAGTGGGCTAGGAAATGCTTTAAGGAGCCTGGAATGTACATGACATTTTACAATGGGATAAAAATGCTTTACTTGCCCTTTTTCGGATGGCAAAAATAAATAAATAAATGTTTGGTGTGAAGAGGTCCTGTGGGGCTTTTAAGTTCCAGTACCTCAGATTTTGACAGTGTAATTGGTTCCCTGTTACTAGAGCAATAATACAGAATTGGAACCATTTCCATTTTGTCTTGTCACAGTAACACCCTTGGTAGTTTAGATAAAATCTCACAAAATACTCCAGTGCGGTCACCAGTTCATTTCTCAAAACCTGCAACATGAGTATGTGTGTGTTCGTGTGTGTGTGTGTGTGTGTGTGTGAGAGAGAGAGAGAGAGAGACGTGCCCCTGCTCCCATCCTCCCATACCTCTGATTTCTGCCCCCAACCTTTGGTGAAATTGAACAGCATAAGAGATGTAATTAGACCTTCAGTAATAGGACCAAATAGAGAAAGCAGTGAGACTCCTTCCAGGAAAGCAATCAGTGCATTAGGTCCCCAGGACTGAAACCCCACTTAACAAGGTTTGGGGCTTAGGGATTGTCAGTCTAGGCTTCTATTGCTTCCCCAAGAGGAAGTTCTACCCAGAATGCAAATCTTCATTTCCTACTTCTACAAAAGGGAGGAAAAGAACATTAGCTACTTTATTACACACATAATGAAGCAAACTGAAGCTGTTAATATTTTTTTCTTGGCAGTAAATCAACTGTTCACAAGTGCTGTGAAGAATAAATGTGTATTTCATCAATATTTTAAAACTATTCCCTATGTTTTCATCACCAACTTTTGGAGGAAGAGCATACCAAATTGTGTCAAACAAAGACAGCCTTTATGTGTTTCAGGAGCATGCTGACATTTTTCTATAAGGGAGTAAGATTTAATCAAATAATATTCCCGAAACATACATTTAAATAGCTAGTTTCAATAAGTATAGATATATTTACAGACTGAACACAATCCATTTATTCTTTCCTTTCCATGATGCACAAAGTGAACTCTTGAGAAGAAAAGTAGATAACTTATTTACAGTGTATAATGTGCTTTCGAAAAAGCCCAAAATGATAGGCTAACCTGAAGAATAAGTTTCTTTATAACCTTCAACTTTTTCATATAAAATATATTTGGTAAAACATACATCAGTCAACAGAATGAACGTCAGTTATGATATTTAAAATGATTTCAACTAATAGATTAGGTTAGCCTAAACATATTTGGGTATGTCTTGGCTAGCTCTGCTGTTGAAAACTCCCAAGATATACAGCTAAAATTATCAAAAGTTACTTGAACCTTGCAAACATTATGCTAAATGAAAGAAGCCAGTCACAAAAGACTACATATGATTCTATTTATATGAAATGTATAGAATAGGTAAATCTATAGAGAAAGGAAGTAGATTAGTGGTTGCCTAGTGCTGGGGAGAAGGTGAGGGGGTTGGGAGGTTGATAGCTAAAGGGTATGGTGTTTTGTTTTCTGGTGATGAAAACTGCATATCATGTTAAGGAAAGTTCAAGGTGACTTAGGAGGAATAGTTAGCTCAGGTTAGAAGGAGTAAAAAGACTCCTGGATGGTATAATAATTAAGCTAAGTTCTAAAGGATAAAGAGTTAACCAGGCAATGAAGGGAATGGCAAGAGAAAAAATATTCAAGCAGTGGGAATATCAGATAGTAAGACTCCAGACAATACAGAGCATAACTCTGGTGGAACTATGTAAATCTCAGTACGACTGGAGCCTAGAAGGCAAGGAAGAACACAGTCAGAGAAAAGAACTGAAAGATAAACAATAGCTAGATGATAAAGGTTCTTATGAAACACAGAAAGAAATTTGGAAATAGTCAACCAGTGAAGGATTTTAAGCAATGGAGTGACATGATAAGTTTTGTATTAAAGAAAGACCACTCTGCCAACGTTTTGAAGAGTGGTCTGGAAGACTGCAAGATAGGAAACAAGGGAGGCCAGCCAGGAAGTCACCATAAAATCTGGGTAGACATGATGGTCTCTACTAAAAAACAACAACAGGGTTAAAAAGAAATGCAAATGAATTTGAAAGTGATTTAGGACATTGAATCTAAATGATTGTCATTTGACTGAATGAAGAGTTACTATATAGAGAGAGGACAGGGAGATGTGAAGAAAAACTCTGACATTTCTGATTTATGCCCTCACTTTTTTGTAACTAATAGATTGTATTTTTTAGACTAGTTTTAAATTTCCAAAAATAAAAAAACTGAGCAGATAATACAGAGTTAACATATGCCTTCCACCCTACACACAGTTTCCGCTATTATTACTATTGTGCATTAGTGTGGTATACTACATTAATCACAATTAATGAAACAATGTTGTTGTTGTTGTTAGGTGCCTCAAGTCGATTCCAACTCATAGCGACCCTGCGCACCACAGAACGAAACACTACCCAGTCCTGCGCCATGCTCACAATCGTTGTTATGCTTGAGCCCACTGTTACAGCCACTGTGTCAATCCATCTCGTTGAGGGTCTTCCTCTTTTTTGCTGACCCTCTACCTTACCAAGCATGATGTCCTTCTCCAGGGACTGATCCCGCCTTACAACTTGTCCAAAGTATGTAAGATGTAGTCTCGCCATTCTTGCTACTAAGGGGCATTCTGGTTGTACTTCTTCCAAGACAGATTTGTTCCTTCTTTTGGAAGTCCATGGGATATTCAATATTCTTTGCAACACCACAATTCAAAGGTGTCAATTCTTCTTCAGTGTGCCTTATTCATTGTCCAGCTTTTGCATGTGTATGATGTGATTAAAAATACCATGGCTTGGGTCAGGCACACCTTAGTCTTCAAGGTGACATCTTTGCTTTTTGACACTTTAAAGAAGTCTTTTGCATCAGATTTGCCCAGTGCAATTCTTCTTTTGACTTCTTGACTGCTGCTTCCATAGGTGTTGATTGTGGATCCAAGTAAAATGAAATCCTTGACAACTTCAATCTTTTCTCTGTTTATCATGACGTTGCTTATTGGTCCAGTTGTGAGGATTTGTGTTTTCTTTATGTTGAGGTATAATCCATACTGAAGGCTGTGGTCTTTGATCTTCGTCAGTAAGTGCTTCAAGTCCTCTTCAATTTCAGCAAGCAAGGTTGTGTCATCTGTATAACACAGGCTGTTTACTTGGATTCACAATAATGCCCAAGGAAGCAGCAGTTAAACATCAAACGGCACATTGCATTGGGTAAATTTGCTGCAAAATACCTCTTCAAAGTGTTAAAAAGCACCACTGGTCTCACCCCTTTTGGAATAAGGAAGAATGAAGAAAACTAAAAATACAAGGGAAAGATTAGTGCAAAGGACTAATAGACCACATCTACCACAGCCTTCACCAAACTGAGTCTAGTCCAGCTAGATGTAGCTAGATGGTGCCTGGCTACCACCACTGACTGCTCTGACAGGGATCACAATAAAGGGTCCCAGACAGAGCTGGAGAAAAATGTAGAACAAAATTCTAACTCCCAAAAAAAGACCAGACTTACTGACCTGACAGAGACTGGAGAAACCCTGAAAGTACAGCCCCCGGGCACCCTTTCAGCTCAGTAATGAAATCACTCCTGAGGTTTACCCTTCAGTCAAAGATTAGACAGGTCCATAAAACAAAATGAGACTAAAGGGGCACACCAGCCCAGGGGCAAGGACTAGAAGGCAGGAGGGGACAGGAAAGTTTATAATGGGGAACCCAAGGCCAAGAAGAGAGAGTGTTGATATGTCATGGGGTTGTTAACCAATATCATAAAACAGTATGTGTACTAACTGTTTAATGAGGAACTAGTTTGTTCTGCAAACCTTCATCTAAAGTACAATTTAAAAAAATGCCCATAGTAGAGAGGTAAAGCAGTTGTTTATGAGGAAATATAGCCAACTTGACTCTTCAACCATGCATGCTAAGTACAAATCTTCTCTGATTTCCTTTGACCGGGTTAATTAGCTGCAATGTACTTAGTCTAATTGGAAGCTCTTTTGTGCACTTTTTACAATAATTTTTAAACTACAATCAAAAAACCAAAAGTTCTTTACTAAAAAAAAAAAAAAGTGTTAAAAAGCAAAGATATCATTTTAAAGACTAAGGTGCACCTGACCCAAGCCATGATGTTTTCAATCACCTCATATGCATGGGAAAGCTGGACAGTGAATAAGGAAGACCGAGAAAGAATTGATGACTTTGAATTATGGTGTTGGCAATGAATATTGAATATACTATGGACTACCAAAAGAACAAATAAATCTGTCTTGGAAGAAGAATAGCCAGAATGCTCCTTAGATGCAAGGATGGCAAGACTTTGTCTCATGTAGTTTGGACATGTTATCAGAAGGAACCAGTCCCTGGAGAAGGACATCATGCTTGGAGAAGTAGAGTGTCAGTGAAAAAGAGGAAGACCCTCAAAGAGATGGATTGACACATTGGCTGCAACAATGGGCTCAAGCATAACAACAATCATGAGGATGGCACAGGACTGGGTAGCATTTCGTTCTGCTGTACGTAGAGTTACTATGAGGTGGAAATGAATCGACTGAGTTGACGGCACCTAACGACAACAAGAACAGGTCTCACTAGCTCTGTCTTTCTGACTTAAAAGAGGCTTGAAAATTAGGAAAGAGGATCCACTGCATCCAGATCACACTAAGAAAATCAGACTAGAGAAAATCAGTGTGGAGTCACATGAAAGTACAGAAAATATACTTCTTTTCTCCATATATTTCCAGCTGTGCTCCACATTTCTAGCTTTATAAATGAGGGCACCAACACTAGATGAATACATTACAAGCAAGGAAAACTACAGACCAATATCTCTAATGAACATAGATGCAAAAATCCTCAAGAATATATTAGCAATTCAAATACAACAATGTATAAAAATAATTTTAGACTGCAAACATATATACTAGGCTGATTCAACATTCAAAAGTCAAGCAATGTAATTCATCACATTAACAAGCTAAAGATAAATCATATGATTACATGAGTCAATGCAGAAAAAGCATTTGACATAATCCAACACCTATTCATGTTAAAAACTCCCAGTAAACTAGGAATAGTGGGGAGCTTCCTCAACTTGATAGAGGAGACATACAAAAACCCTTCAGCTAATATCGTACTTAATGATGAAAAACTAGATGCTTTTCCCCTAACATCAGGAACAAGGCAAGGATGTCCCCTCTTGCCACTCCTATTCAGCTTCATATTGGAAGTCCTAATCAATGCAATAAGAAAAGTAAATAAAGATATACAGATTGGGAAGGAAGAAAACTGTCTTGTTTGCAAATAGCGCTATTGTCTATGTAGAAAATCTCAAACCCATTGCCGTTGAGTCGATTCCAACTTATAATGATCCTATAATTATCCTATAATGATCCCATAGGGTATCCAAGGAGCGGCTGGTGGATTCGAACTGCTGACCTTTTGGTTAGCATCCGAACTCTTAACCACTGCACAACCAGGGCTCCAGAAAATCTCAAAGGATCTACCAAAAAAAAAAGAAAAAGAAAAAGAAGTCCTAGAACTAATAAGCAAGTATAGCAAGGTTATTATCACTAAAACAATGAAATAATTAGATATAAATCTAACAAAATATGTACAAAATCTATATGAGGAAAGAGATCAGTTCTTCCCAACGTGATCTATAGATTCAATCCAATCAAACTCTAAAACCAAGCACACTATTTTGTGGGTATTGGGAGGCTGATTTTAAAGTTTATATGGAAAAGCAGAAGACCCAGAATAATCAACACAATACTGAAGAAGAACAAAGTTGGAAGACTGATACTACATAACTTTGAGACTTAATATAAAGCTACAGTAATCAGCACAATGTGGTACTGGTGAAAGAAGAGACAAATAGATCAATGAACACAATAGAGAGGCTAGAAATAGACCCAAAAACATATAGTAAACTGATCTTTGACAAAGGAGCAAAGGCACTGCAATGGGGAAAGGATTATCATTTCAAAAAAAGGTCCTGGAACAATTTGGACATCCACATGCAAAAATAAATAAATCTAGATATCGATTTTACACTTCCCACAAAATTTAACTCAAAATGTATCACAGACCTAAGTTTAAAATGCAAAGCTATAAAATTTCCAGAAGATAATAATGAAGAAAATCTAGGTAACCCTGGATTTGGCTATGGCTTTTTAGATATAACCCCAAAAGCAAATCCATGAGACAAAAAATTGATAAATTAAACTTCATTAAAATAGAAAACCTCTACTCTGCAAAAGACACTGTTAAGAGAATGAAAAGTCAAGCCAAAGATTGGAAGAAAATATTTTCATAATACATACCTGATAAAGGATTTGTGTCCAAAATATGCAAAGAAGTCTTAAAACTCAACAATAATAAAACAACCTAATTAAAAAATTGACAAAAGGTCTGAACAAACACCTTACCAAAAAAGTTATACTAATGACAAATAAGCATAAGAAAAAGATGTTCAAATCATATGTCATTAGGGAATTGAACATTAAAACAACAATGGAATGCAACTACACACCAATTAGAATGGCAAAACAAAACAAATCTCACAATACCAAATGCTGGCCAGGATGTAGAGCAACAGGAACTCTCATTCATTGCTGGTAGGAATGTAAAATGACACAGACACTTTGGAAGACAATTTGGCAGTTTCTTACAAAGTTAAACATGGTCTGAACATATTCTCCAACAATTTTGCTACTAGGTATTTACACAATTGAGTTGAAAATTTATGTCAACACAAAAACCTGTACAGGAATGTTTATAGAAATTTTATTCATAATTTTTAAAAATTGAAAGCAACCAAGGTGCACTTCAACACAACAGGTGAATGGATAAACAAACTATGGTAAATCCATCCAATGGGGTATTTTTTACTGATTAAAAAAAAAAGCTATCAAGCCTCAAAAAACATGGAGCAGTCTTTAATACAAATTGCTATGTGAAAGAAGCCAGTCTGCAAAGGCTACGTACTGTGTAATTCCAAGTATCTGACATTCTCAAGGGAGCAAAAGTATAGGATGAAGTAAAAAGATCAGTGATTGCCAGGAACTTCGGGAAAGTGAGGAAGCAACGAGTAGGCAAAGTATAAGGCATTTTTAAGGTGGTAAAGCTATTCTGTGTGAAACTCTAATGGTAGATACATGACATTATGCATTTATCAAAACTCACAGAACTGTACAACAGAACAAGTGAACTCTAATGTAAACTATGGACTTTCGCTAATAATAATGTGTCAATATTGCTTCATCTCTTTCCACAGATGTAGTTGATTTGATTCCTGTGTATTCCATCTGGCAAGGTCCATGTGTATAGTCACCATCTATGTTGGTGAAAAAAGGTATTTGCCATGAAGAAGTCGTTGGTCTTGCAAAATTCTATCATGTGATCTCTGGTATTGTTTCTATCACCAAGGCCATATTTTCCAACTACCGAACCTTCTTCTTTGTTTCCAACTTTCAAATTCCAATCACCAGTAATTATCAGTGTATCCTGACTGCATGTTTGATCAATTTCAGACTGCAGAAACTGGTAAAAATCTTCAATGTCTTCGTCTTTGGCCTTAGTGGTTGGTGGGTAAATCTGAATAACAGTTGTATTAACTGGTCTTCCTTGTAGGTGTATTGATATTATCCTATTATTGACAGCATTGTACTTCAGGATAGATCTTGAAATGTTCTTTTTGACAACGAATACAATGCCATTTGTCTTCAGGTTGTCATTCCCGGCATAAAAGACCATATGACTGTCTGATTCAAAACGGCCACTACTAGTCCATTTCAGCTCACTAATGCCTAGGATATCGATGTTTATGAATTCCATTTCATGTTTGATGATTTCCAATTTTCCTAGATTCACACTTCATACATCCCACATTCTGATTATTAACAGATGTTTGCAGCTGTTTCTTCTCATTTTGAGTCGTGCCACATCAGCAAATGAAGGTCCCGAAAGCTTGACTCCATCCATGTCATTAAAGTCGACTCTACATTGAGGAGGCAGGTCTTTCCCAATCGTGACTTTTGAGTGCCTTCCAACCTAGGGGCCTCATCTTCCAGCACTATATCAGACAATGTTCCGCTGCTATTCATAAGGTTTTCCCTCGCTAATTCTTTTCAGAAGTAGACTGCCGGGTCCTTCTTCCTAGTCTGTCTTAGTCTGGAAGCTCAACTGAAACCTGTCCGCCATGGGTGACCCTGCTGGTATCTGAATACCAGTGGCCTATCTTCCAGCATCACAGCAACATGCAAGCCCCCACGGTAGGACAAACTGACAGACAGTGACTATACACATGGATCTCGCCAGATGGAATACACAGGAATCAAATCTACGACATCTGTGGAAAGAGATGATGGAGAAGCTCAGTATTATCAGTCAGAACAAGGCCAGGGGCTGACTGCAGAACAGACCATCAATAGCTCATATGCAAGTTCAAGTTGAGACTGAAGAAAATTAGAACAAGTCCACGAGAGACAAAGTACAACCTTGAGTATATCCCACCTGAATTTAGAGTGCATCTCAAGAATAGATTTGACGCATTGAACATTAAAGACCAAAGACCAGATGAGTTGTGGAATGACATCGAGGACATTATACATGAAGAAAGCAAGAGGTCATTAAAAAGACAGGAAATAAAGAAAAGACCAAAATACATGTCAGAAAAGACTCTGAAACTTGCGCTTGACGTCGAGTACGTAAAGCAAAAGGAAGAAATGATGACGTAAAAGAGCTGAACAGAAGATTTCAAAGGGCAGCTCGAGAAGACAAAGTAAAGTATTATAATGACATGTGCAAAGACCTGGCGATGGAAAACCAAAAGGGAAGAACATGCTTGGCATTTCTCAAGATGAAAAAACTGAAGAAAAAATTCAAGCCTTGAGTTGCAATAGCGAAAAATTTTATGGGGAAAATATTGAATGACACAGGAAGCATCAAAAGAAGATGTAAGGTATACACAGAGTCATTATACCAAAAAGAATTGGTCAATGTTCAACCATTTCAAGAGGTAGCACATGATCAGGAACCAATGGTACTGAAGGAAGAAGTACAAGCTGCAGCCACTTTTGAATGATCTTCAGCAAAATTTTACTTGCATGTGATATTATTGATACTGTTCAATGATTTCTGCATTCTGTTGGATCACCTTTCTTTGGAATAGGCATAAATATGGATCTCTTCCAGCTGGTTGGCTAGGTAGTTGTCTTCCAAATTTCTTGGCATAGATGAGTGAGTACTTTTAGCACTGCTTCCGTTTGTTGAAACATCTCAATTGGTATTCCGTCAATTCCCGGGGACCTTGTTTTTCACCAACGTCTTCAGTGCAGCTTCGACTTCTTCCTTCACTACCATCAGTTCTTGAGTGAGACCTAGGACACACAAATCCTGATACTCCCCACAGACAAGGTCTTCTGGAGGACTCCTTTTCCTAAAATGGATCTGAGAAGATAGAGATATCCTTCCTACTCTTCTCTTTTATGGGTGTTCATGTTCATGCACACATGCCTTACACAGACACATATATGCCAGTCTCCCCAATAGAACTGCCTCTTTTCACAAGCAAATTCTCTTGGAATTTCCCTCCTCTAATCTTTTATGGGAATCTCTAGGTGGTGGAAACAGTTAATGCTCTCAGCTGCTAACCAAAAGTTGGCAGTTCGAGTCCACCCAGGGGCATCTCAGAAAAAATGCCTAATGATCTTCTTTCAAAAAGTCAGTTACTGAAAACCCTATGTAGCACAATTCTACCCTGACACACTTAAGGTCATCATGAGTTGGAATTGACTCAATGGCAACTGCTTGGTTAATCTTTGATAAACTAACCAAGAGGACCTGCTGCTCCATATTTCAGGAACCCTCCATTACCTGTAAGTGCCTCTGTTTTCTCTAGCTGAAAGGATAACTCTGCGAGCATTGAAAGGTATAGAAAGATATTAAATAATTAGAGACAAGTAATTTGCCTTGACCACCATATTTGCCTTTTATCTCTTTACCTTTACTGTACATAATATAAATTCAGAAAGTTGAAGGTTTTTTTTCTTCTTTAAATTGCCTCAAACTAGTCATTTTAGTAGAATATTGTTGCTAAGGAAGGAAAAGAAACTGCAAAATATGAGGTATACAATAAAGAATGAGAATTGTTCTGCTTCTAAGAATGAAATATAGTGGTGCCAAATTACATGTGATAGTAAAGCTTAAGTGAATACCATTAGACTTTCCTTTGGCCAAGGCCAACAAAGATTAGTGGGGCAGCTGACAATGTAGAACAAAATTTTTATATTCTGAACCTCATTTTTAATCAGATTTAAAAAAAAATGCAGAGTATCACAGAAGTAAATCAAATCCAACACACAAATAAATCACAACTCATAAAACATTCACAGTAACGAAAAGAAAACAACATTCACTGAGAGGAAGGAAAAGCAAATAAAAAGGAACTAAACTAACTCCTTATAAAAGCAGATGATTAGTACTAACATTGCAATTCAAATCACATGAAAAGTTAACAATGATGTTTCTTCGATGCCCATTATACACACCGTCACTGTTTTTAGTTATTGTTCATGTAGTCTGGAAAGATTTCAATCATAGCCAATTGCTATAGCCTCTAAAATGTGAAGAGGTGAATGGAGTAAGGAGAGACTTAAATAATCTCAGTACTTTTCCAAGAGAGCTTTAAGAGTAGAAGTGCCCATCAAGAGGTTCAGGAAGCCTGGACAAATAGAAGTGGAGCAATAATAGTCCTGTGTATTCTATTACATTTTCTTTTAAAGGATTTTTTTTCCCTTTCTACTTTTCTCTCTCTTATTTTTAATGACCTCTTAGGGCTTCAGCAGTTAAAATCTATTTCTTTTTCTTTTCACACACACTGGCTAATAGTTTATTGTTGCAGCATTGATTTATAATCTTAGACCACTATGGCTGAGGACAGTAACAGAGAAAAACATCCCTTCTAGTTTTTAAAAGTACCTGAAAATTTCCTTTTAAATTAGCTTAAAATACACAGACATGTCTGTTAGTTAACCATCTGTGATGATTAAGGTTGTGCTTCAACTTGGCTGGGCCAGGATTCTCAGTGGTTTGGCAGTTATGATGTAATTTGACAGCTATGTAACGATGTAATCACCACCATAATGAGATGTGATATAATGCAATCACTTCCATCTGAGATGAGATCTGTTAATAAGTACCCAATCAGTTGAAAGACAGTTTCCTTGGAGGTGTGGTCTGCATCGAGTATAGGTGGACTTTCTGGCAAAGCTCACTGGCCTTTGCTCACTCTGGATCCTGCAACTGGCTCCCATTCATCTGACCTCTGGTTCTTGGCACCTGAGTGATCAGCTTACCTGCAGATCTTGGGATTCATCGGCCTCCACAGCGTGTGAGCCAGAGGCCTGCTGTCTGACCTGGCAAGCTTAGGTTTGCCAGCACCTGCAGCTATGTGAGTCAGAAGAAGCCTCTAGCCTGACCCACGGACTAGGGACTTTCCAGCCTCTACAAATGTGTGAGCCATTTCCTTGATACACATCTCTCTCTCTCTCTCTTTATATATATATATGTATTTATGCACGTCACTGGTTTTGCTTCTCTAGAGAACCCAGCCTAAGACACCATCCTACCTATTTCTTCTAAAGGAAACATAATAAATGTGCTTCCAGATCCAGAGCCACCTATCAACTAAAAGAATGCCAGAATTCCAGTTCCAAGTGTCAGGAAATTGGAAAATGCTTAGTTCAGTTGGGTTAGGTGTCAATTTTAGGTTCATCTAGAGGAATGGTATTGTCCAGTATGATTATAGGTTCAAAACCCTCCATTGAGGCTGTATGTATGTGAGTTTGATATTGAGGGGGTTGGTATGGAAAGACATGGTTTTGAGTCTCAGAGAAGATGTGATGGGCTGAGGAGATCCCAAAGTATAGGTATTCTAATGTTAAAATACCAGCCTTTTTACTGAAGCTATCCTACCATAGAATTTAAATGATATCATGAATCCTTTGGTAAATCACATATCCTGCTCTGGTTTTATCTACTGAGACAGAAAAATACGTACCAAATTTAGCATTTTGAGTCTCTATCAGGTTTGGAAAATAATTAAATATCAACACCTTTACCAGAACTGCTAACTAGCACAGATCTTCTCACAGAATACACTCTTACTGTTAAATTGAAATAAAAGTTTTGTGAGGACATCCACTACCTTCTCTCAGCATGGTGCCAAAGAAATGCAAACAACAACAACAAAACCTCTATGCTTATAAAGAAGTACAAAAATGTACTTGGCCAAGGTAATTTGGACTGCCTGATTGCTGTGGGAGAGGCAAGATTACTGAGAAAACCCCACCAATGAGACCTGGGGACACTGCCTGTCTAAAGCTGAACCAGAATAATAGAGAACATGCTTCTCTACCCTCACCCCCAACACCAAGCTAGCAAGTGCTGACTAATAAATGATAGCATACTACTACTCGGAGAGTATCAAGATCATGGAAAGACACTATCTCTGAGGTGCAGGTACAAAGGGAAGACTTAAAGCAGAGGAATGAAATTGAAAAACAAAAATCTCTAGCAAACCAACCACATCTTACACAGAAGGTAAAAATAAAGGATTTTGAAGCCTGTGGTATGTTAGGGTAATGATAGCATCAACAACAACAGCAAAATAAAACTAGCTCAACTCCTGACTGGATTGACTCAACTGCTTACAATAAAGGTCTAGCAAAAGAAATGGTGTACCCTTTCCCAGGAATAAATTCTACTTATCTCATCATCTACTGTCTTACAATAAATGTCCAGTTTTCTACCAAATATTACAACACACATCAAGAAGGAAAAAAAGAAAAAACACAATGTCAAGAGAGAGAGAAAGAGCAAAAAACACAATAGACTAAGATAGGATCCTAATGTTTGAAATATCAGACAAAAAATTTAAAACATCTATGACTAATATATTGATGAATCTAGCTAAAAAGGTGAACAACATGCATAAACAGATGGGTAATTCAGTAGAGATGAAAACTATAAAAGAGAACAGAATGAAAATAATTAAAATAAAAACATAGTAACAAAGGTGAAGAATGCTTTCAATGTCCTCATCAGTAGATTTGACAAAGCCAAGGAAATAATTAGTGAGTCTGAAGATATTTCAAAAGAAATTACCCACACTGAAATAAAAGAATGAAAAAGGTAGAGGGAAAAAATAGAACAGAGAATACAAGAGCTATGGGACAATATCAAATGTTTAATACACTATAACTAGAATCGGAAAAGAAGAGAGAGAGGAAAATGGGGAAGAAATATTTGAAGGTACAATGGCTAAGAATTTTCCAAAATTAATCAAAGACACTAAGCCACAGTTCCCAGACTTGAGAGAGCAGAAGCAAAATTAATACCGAAACACACACACACACAACTCTGTATTAATATCAGATAAGGTAGACTTAAGAATAATAAAGATTATTATGCATAAAGAGGGACATTGCACAATGACAAAAGGTTCAACTAACTAAGACTACAAAACATTCTAAATGTGTATGCACCTAACACTAGAACTTCAAAAGATGTTAAGCAATAATTTACAGACCTGAAAAAATACAGAAATCTACAATTATCATTGAAGACTTCAACACTCCTCTCAGTAATCAACAAAACACATACATAGAAAATCAGTAAGAATATAGAGGATCTGAACAATATATTACCAAACTGATCAAATTGCATTTATAGAAAGCTTCACAGAACAACAGCTGAATACACTTTTTTTTTTCCAGTGGACATTACTAAGATAGTCCAGATTATGAGCCATAAAACAAACCTTAATAAATTTAAAATAATTGAAATCATACAGTGTAAGGTATAATCCACTCACCATTGAGTGTCCCTTTGGCTCTCTGCTAGAAGTACTTTGGAACACTGAATGTGACCATTTGCTTAAGTCACAAGTTTACCAAAATTGTCAGGCTATAAAATATATTTATTTAGTAATGCCAAAGATGATCTTATTGAGATCGTAGTTCTGAGACTCACGCCTACTGCTGTGTGGACTGCTGAAGGAGACTAAGATATATTAATGTAGGTCTCTACCAAAACTCTGTTAAGAGCTGCAGGATCCCCCACACCTCATATATCTGTATAGAGAACAGGCACATCAACTGGCCTACACTATGCCCATACTTCTCACCTCCCACCATGCATCAAATTATAGTGCACACACTGTGCAAATGCAATTGTTAATCCTTCTGGCTGGTTATGTGTACTTTAGATAATAGGCTTGGAGTGAGATACTGCAGTCCCTTGTGAAGATCTCACTTGAAATTCAGTCACTGATGGGATAGATTTTGATCATGCTGCCACCAACACTTACTGGAGATCTTCAACCCTACAGCTATAACAAACCTAACACCTGTTATTAGGTGCCATCAAGTTGGTTCTGACTCATTGTGACCCTACGCACCACAGAACAAAACACTGCCCTGTCCAGCTCCATCCTCACAATCATTGCTATGCTTGAGCCCATTGTTGCCGCCACTCTGTCAATCCATCTTGATGGTCTTCCTCTTTTTCGCTGACACTCTACTAAGCATGAAGTCCTTCTCCAGGAACTTGTCCCTCCTGATAATATGTGCAAACTACGTGAGATGAGTCTCACCATCCTTGCTTCTAGGGAGCATTCTGGCTGTACTTCTTTCAAGACAGATTTGCTTATTCTTCTGGCAGTCCATGGTATATTCAATATTCTTTGCCAGCATCGTAATTAAAAGGCATCAATTCTTCTTTGGTCTTCCTTATTCTTTGTCAAGTTTTCGCATGCATATGAGGCCACTGAAAATGCCATAGCTTGGGTCAGACACATCTGAGTCCTCAAAGTGGCACCTTTGCTTTTGAACACTTTGAAGAGGTCTTTTGCAACAGATTTGCCCAGTATAATACCTCATTTGATTTCTTGACTGCTGCTTCCATGGACGTTGAATGTGGATCAGGTAAAATGAAATCCTTGACAACTTCAATATTTTCTCCATTTATTCACGGTATTGCTTATTTATCCAGTAGTGAGGATTTTTGTTTTCTTTATGTTGAGGCGTAATCCATACTGAAGACTGTACCCTTTCATTTTCATCAGTAAGTGCTTCAAGTCGTCTTCACTTTCAGCAAGCAAGGTTGTGTCATCTGCATATCACAGGTTATTAATGAGTGTTTCTCCATTCCTGATATACTGTTCTTCTTCATATAGTCTGGCTTCTTGGATTATTTGCTCAGCATACAGATTGAATAAATATGGTGAAAGGATGTAACCCTGACACACATACTTTCTAATTTTAAACCACTCAGTATGTCCTTGTTCTGTTCAAATGACTTCCTTTTTATCTATGTACAGTTTCCTCATAAGCACAATTAAGCATTCTGGAATTCCCATTCTTTGCATTGTTATTGATTATTTGTTATGATCCACAGTCAAATGTTTTCTCATAGTCAATAAAACACAGGTAAACATATTTCTCGTATTCTCTGTTTTCAGCGAAAATCCAGCTGACATCAGTAATGATACCCCTTGTTCCCCATCCTCTTCTGAATCTGGCTTGAATTTTTGGCTGTTCCCTGTCAATGTTCTACTGCAACAGCTTCTGAATGACCTTCAGTCAAATTTTTAACTTGTGTGTGATATTAATGAAACTGAGAATTTCTGCATTCTGTTGGATCACTTTCTTTGGAATAGGCATAAATATGGATCTTTTCCAGTCGGTTGGCCAGGTAGCTGTCTTCCAAATGTTTTGGCATAGATGAATGAGCATTTCCAGCACTGCATCCGTTTGTTGAAACACCTCAATTGGTAGTCCATCAATTCCTGGAGGCTTGTTTTTCACCAGTGGCTCAGTGAAGCTTAGACCTCTTTCTTCAGTACCATCAGTTCTTGATCATATGCTACCTCTGGAAATGACTGAATGTCAACCAATTCTTTTTGGTACAGTGACCCTGTGTATTCCTTCCAACTTCTTTTGATGCTTTCTGTGTCATTCAGTACTTTGTCCGTAGAATCCTTCACTATTGCAACTCAAGGCTTGAATCTTTTCTTCAGTTCTTTCAGCTTGAAAAGTGCTGACCATGTTCTTCCTTTTTGTTTTTCTAACTCCACGTCTCTGTATATGTCATGACACTTTTATTTTGTCTTCTCAAGCTGCCCTTTGACGTCTTCTGTTTAGCTCTTTCACTTCATCATTTCTTCCATTTGCTTTAGCTACTTGACATTCAAGAGCAAGTTTCAGAGCCTCTTCTGACATTCTTTCTGTTTTTTTTTTTCTTTCTTTCCTGTCTTTTTTAATGATCTCTTGCTTTCTTCATGTATGATGTCCTTGATGTCATTCCACAACTCGTCTGGTCATTGGTCATTAGTGTTCAATGCGTCAAATTTATTCTTGAGATGGTTTCTAAATTCAGGTGGTATATACTCAAGGTTGTACTTTGTCTCTCGTGGACTTGTTGTAATTTTCTTCAGCTTCAACTTGAACTTGCATACGAGCAATTGATGGTCTATTCTGCAGTCAGGCCCAGCCTTGTTCTGACTGATAATACTGAGCTTTTCCATCATCTTTCCACAGAGGTAGTCGATTTGATTCCTGTGTATTCTATCCAGCTGTCCAAATGTATAGTCACCATTTATGCTGTTGAAAAGAAGGTATTTGCAATGAAGAAGTTGTTGGGTTTGCAAAATTCTATCATGCGATCTCTGCCATCATTTCTACCACCAAGGTCATATCTTCCAACTACTGATCCTTCTTTGATTCCAACTTTCACATTCCAATCCCCAGTAATTATCAATGCATCCTGACTGCATGTTCGATCAATTTCAGACCTAGTACCTACATACACTATAATTCCATCTTCACCTTGATGACACACTCTCTTACACTATCTAAAACACTCCCTATTGGCTCTTCTAAATTTATAGGTGAGTTGCACTATACAGGAAGTGGCAAATATGCTGGCTGCATGCTCAATTGTTAGGCTACTTGAACCAATGCCCCTATGTTAAAATTTTGCCTCTTAAAGTACATGATAGAGCATTATTGAAGAAGTCACATAGAGTCTCATGTGGGACTGTATGCAGCAGGCTCCTTTGAGAATGTTAAATACACAATAGAATACCGAGACAACTGCCTCTTTCTCGTGCATTGTACCTTGTGCCCCCCTCACTATCCAATCACATTTATACATTTCTATGATGTCTGACCAGCCTTTATACCTTAGGGTCTTATATTTGGTCCAAGACTATTAAAAACCAAGCAAGCTCCAAAACATCACTCTCAACCAACTCCACAACATCCTGGTAAACCATCAGATGATTCCAGCCAACCTGAAAAACATATCAAAGAGGGAGGACCACCTCAGCCCACCCGACCACCCGACCAACAGAACCCAGGTGATGACTTCAGCTCCCTGCTGACCTTGAGTTTACTGCCAGTGACCAATGATTTGGATTCTGCTAATCTTACCCTTCTCTTTTTCATCTTCTCCAATAGCCCTGCCCCACTACCTCCTATTCCCATGCTATGGCACTTGTACCAAATAGAAGTTTGTGTCTATTTTGTTTCTGAAGTCACTGGTGGAGAGAATGCCGTCTTCACATTAGCTGCCTGTCTGCAGGACTTCCCTACCCAGCCCCAATATGTAAGTCTCTGCTGTAACACATTTACCACACCACACAAAGGCAATGACACCAGGGGTACACTCAATATTGCTGGAAAAGATTATCAATGCTTACAAAATATTATGTATTCTGTGAAGAGTACAAAGCTATCATGATAATTCATTACTTAGCTAAATGCTTGAAGGAGCAATCAGAATAGAAGCTGTTTTAAGCCTAGGATACCCTCCATTTTCTCTGTCCTGCTGGTCCAGCCTACAGCCTGACTCATTCAACTTTTGCAACCATCCTAATCTCTCTCTTCAGGTTTCACAATCTGTCATCCCTTACTTAAATATTGTCTTGCCCTGGCTACCACCACCATAGCACCCATGAACAGTTCCATGCCTTCCCTGACAGAGACTACTTCTACTCCCTCTATAGGGACTACTCATACTTTCCATAGCTCCATTTTCCTAATTGTCCCCACTCTTCATTGTACTACATAAGCCATCATGCCATCCCTTAGTACAGGGTTCATTCCTATCCCCAACTCTGCTCAGTTTTTTCTTTTCCAGAACTGGCGCACTTCATTCCATTGTAGCAAGAGCACCCCTAATCTTGAAGGGCCTCTCCTCTAATATTTATTTACCACTAATCAAATATATAGTCAAGGTCCTGAGTTATCCTGATAGTTAGACTTGGCCCCAGTCCCCAGATGAGTCATCTTCTCTTGTTACTCCTTCCTAGCTGACTTCGTGAAACGATTTCCCTTGACCAGCCCTTCACTTCCTGCATACCATTCCATTAAACTAATCAGGGTCCCAAATATTCACCTAAATCGATAACCTAACTTTCTCTTCTTGCTTTACAACGTCTAAGAAATATACTTGCTTTGTGCAGGCTGATGAGTTGACTAGCATGCAATAAGCAGGTTTCTCTTCTTATCAGTTTTCTCTGCCAAGAGTTTCAATTTCCAGGGGCTCTGAAATTACTTTAGTAGTGCTTCCCTGTTCCTACATCCTTACATATTGCAACCAAGGCTTCCCTCTAAATCACATGCATTCTATGCACCGTGGAGGCCAAAATTTCCTTCTAGGTCCCCACTCCACATTTCCTTTTCAGTCTTATTAGGCACAAAAGGGCTGTTTTCCTGCATGTAGCACTTGCCCTAATTACAGTCTTGGAAGTCATCAGCACTATTCTAGACATCAGTCAACAAACGTATTATTAATGCTAACCAGAAAATAGCCAAAATCTCCTTTAAACACATAAAACAGTCTGCCAATTCGTTGTCTGCCATCAATGAGGGGCAATGCTTTCTGGTGGCCTTTATTGCTGGTAACTGCCTAGCCTCAGACTATTTTCTGGCCAGCCAAGGAGACATTTGTTCCCTTAAGAGTACCTCTTACTGCATTTGGATAGACAACAGGGGCATAGTTGCTCAAATAACCCAACAAATGAGACAAGTTAAGTTTGTTAATAATATTACTCAAATTTTTAGCAAATGCCCCAGACATCCATTTACTTTTTTTTTTTCCCCCCTGGCTCTCAACAACTACCTGAAGTGAATAAATACACATGTTTGTCCAAGGTCTCCTCATTTCCATTATAGTTTACTACATAGGCATATGGTTCTTAATATTCATACCTAGGCACATCCAAATTAAATTGAATGAGATATGGCACATGTTCATCATCGATCAAATATTAAGGGTGAATTATAATAAAGAGTCTGATACTATTTCTGATGTTAACAATTGATAGCTTTCAAACCCCATACCTCCTCTTTGCCCTTTTGCTCAATATTTGGGCAAGCTGATAAAAAAAATTCTGTGCATCCCCCTTCTTTATGCCCATGGAAAGTTCAAACTATACAAACCCCAACCGACAGGCAGAAACTCTCACATCAGACCCACCTGTTAGCCAGTCAAAACCACAGCCATTACCCTCTTACTTTTGTCAAATTGGACCAGAATGTACTTGTCTTGCTTTTCCCATAAGTCCCTTTTGTGACTGATAAATTTTCTTGCAATCTTTCTTTACATAGACCCAATCAAGTGGAAAGGAGTCTATCTGGTTATAAAAGAAAGTACGTTCTTGAATCATAATGGAATTAAACTAAGAATCTATAACCGAAGAATATCTGGAAAGTCGCCAAATACTTGGAAATTAAAAACCACATTTCTCAATAAATCATGGTTTAAAAGTTACAATAGAAGTTAGAAACTATTTTAACGGAATAAAAATGAAACGATGAAACTTCATATCAAAATTTGAGGAATGTGGGGGCAGGGACAAGATGGTGGAGAAGTCAGAAGCTTCTGGTAGTCCCTATCACAACAAAGACCTGAAAAAAACAAGTGAATCGATTATATATGACAATCTAGGAGCCCTGAACATCAAAGGTAAAGTTGAGGAATTGGACTGAGTGGCAGGGGGAAGGAGAGATAGTTCAGAAGCAGCAAGGAGTTGCCAGACCTGACCCAGGCTGGATCAGCTTGTGGTGCACAATAAGGCAAGTCATGGTGCTCGGGAGGTGTTTTATATGTTAGGAGCGACCTAGCGGCAAAGAGTCTACTCGGGCATCCAGACCCAGTGAGAAGCACTCGATCAGCAAAAGATAAGTACTTGTGTCTGGCCTGCTGCATACATCAAAAACACCCCCTTTTGGGAAAAACCTCTCTCCCATTTACCTCTCCACTCCCTGCTCTACATTTGGTCCAGGACAGCTTCAGTGACTGCCAACTCCCCTGGGCTGGAAGTAGGACCCGTCACACACCCTAAGCCATTCTCCCAGCCTTGGAGAAGGAACAAATTAACAAACGGGGAAAAAATAATCTGCCGGCTCCCCTAAGCCAGGAACTCAGGGTAGGCACGAGTCCTTTGCCTAGGCACAAGCATAACGGGTCCACGGACTTTGAGTGCATTTCCCCCTGCAGAAAGTTATGTGGGCTCATTTCAGCAGCATAGCCCCTCATTACCACAGCACAACAGTGTATATACCAGAAGTCTAACTTCAACTGTTTCACCTGTGAACAGGCAAGTTCATGACATTTGACACTGCTCTACCTATTAAGCAGGGTTTCACTTACCCACATCAGGGGCCTGAGGACTGGCGGCTCCACCCATGCCACCTAACCCCTGCAATGGGGACCCAAGAATAAGTGGTGCCCCCCAGTCCTTATAGACAACAGCATTGGGTGCTCATAGTCTGGGAACAGAGACATGCTTTTCTCCTGGACACTCAGGGGCAGCCATCAGCTCCCTGCCTTGCAAGCATGTGACCCCCTACTGCAGCTGGATGCCAGTGCCTATACCAATCACCCATGCTTGGTGAGAGCCTACACCACACAGTTGGTGGACAACTACCTGGACACATGAGCTGAATCCATACAGGAGGAGTGGGCAGACTCCTGGGCTCACATACTTAGTGGCACTTCTGGCCACCTGGTAGCAGTACGTTGGAGCTTCAGGGGCACTGGTGATCAGGCTAGCTCACACGAGCAGCCTATTTGGGCATATAAAAACAAAACAAAACAAGAAACTAGGACACCCTAAGCAAATATAAAATAAATATAATAACTGATTTATACCTCAGAGACAGCAGTCAATAACAAATCAGATAAAGAGGCAGACCATGATGACTTCAGCAAGCTCCCAAAATAAAGAATCAAGAAATTTCCCAGAGGAAGAGAATTTACTGGAATTACTGGAGGCAGAATACAAAAGATTAATATACAAAACTCTTCAAGATATCAAGAAAGAAATTATGTAAAATGCAGGGCAAGCAATAGAGGAACATAAGAAGATTAGAGAAGAGAATAATGACAAATTTAACAGGCTACAAGAATCCATGGAGAGACAGCAATCAGAAATCCAGAAGATTAATAATAAAATTTCAAAATTAGACAACTCAATAGAAAGTCATAGGAGCAGAATTAAGGCAATGGAAGTCAGAATTAGTGAGATTGAAGATAAAGCACTTGACACCAAGGTATTCGAGGAAAAATCAGATAAAAATATTTTAAAAAATGAAGAAACACTAAGAATCATGTAGGATTCGATCAAGAGGAATAACCTACGAGTGATTGGACTACCAGAACAGGGGGGATAACAGACAATACAGAGAGAATTGTTGAAGACTTGTGGGCAGAAAACATCCTTGATATCATGAAAGTTGAGAAGATATCTATCCAAGATGCTCGTTGAACCCCACATAAGGTAGATCCCAAAAGAAAGTCAAGAAAACATATTATAATCAAACTTGCTAAAACCAAAGATAAAGAGAGAATTTTAAGAGCAGCTAGGGATAAACAAAAAGTCATCTACAAAGAAGAGTCGATAAGAATAAGCTCAGAATACTCAGCAGAAACCATGCAGGCAAGAAGGCAATGGGATGACATATATACAGGGTCAAAAGAAAAAAAATTGCCAGCCAAGAATTATATATCCAACAAAACTGTCTCTCAAATATGATGGAGAAATTAGGGCATTCCCAGATAAACAGAAGTTTAAGGAATTTGAAAAAACCAAACTAAAATTACAAGAAATTCTAAAGGGAGTCCTCTGGTTAGAAAATCAATAACATCAGATAACAACCCCAGACTGGAACTCAGGAGAGAGTAACCAGATATCAACCCAAATATGGAAGTCAAAAAAATAAATCAAAGCTAAACCACTGAAAATAGAGAAACAGAGATGTCAGTATGTAAAAGATGAAAACATTAAATCAAAAAGAGGGACTAAAAAATGTAGACATAGACTTTTCATATACAGAGGAAGTCAAGGTGATATAAAGAAATACAAGACTGGTTTAAACACAGAAAAAGAGAAGTAAGTATCAAGGTAACTACAAAGAAAACTAACAATCCTACACATCAAAATAAAAAACAAGAAAAATATAAAGACTCAGCAAATACAAAATCAACAATGACAAAGATGAGAAGAAAATACATAAAGAAAAACGACTTACCACAAAAAATTAAGTGGAACAAAGAAACTATCAACAACACACAAAAAAGACATCAAAATGATAGCACTAAACAAATACCTATCAATAATTATGCTGAATGTCAACCGACTAAACGCACAAATAGAGTGGAAAACGGATCAAAAAAATTTATCCGTCTATATGCTGCCTACAAGAGACACACCTTAGGCTTAAAGACAAAAAAAAAAACACTAAAGCTCAAAGGATGGAAAAAAAAAAATCAAGCAAGCAACACTCATTAAAGAGCAGAAGTGGCAATATTAATCTCTGACAAAATAGACTTTAAAGTAAAATCCACAACAAAGGATAAGGAAGGACATTATATAATGATTAAATGGTCAATACACCAGGAGAACATAACAATAAATCTTTACGCACCCAATGACAGGGCTTCATAATACATAAAAACAAACTCTAACAGCATTGAAAAGAGAGACAGCTCCACGATAGTAGTAGGAGATTTCAACACTCCACTTTCGGTGAAGGAAAGAACATCCAGAAAGAAGCCCAATAAAAACATGGAAGATTTAAATAGAACAATCAACCAACTTGATCTCATAGATATATACTGAACACTCAACAGCAGCCAAGGATACTTTCTTTTCCAACACACATGGAACATTCTCCAGAATAGAGCACATATTAGGCCATAAAGCAAGCCTTAACAAAATCCAAAGCATAAAAATATTACAAAGCATCTTTTCTGACCATAAAGCCATAAAAGTAGAAATCAACAACAGAAAAAACAAAGAAAAAAATCAAACACATGGAAACTGAATACCACCTTGCTCAAAAACTACTGGGTTATAGAAGAAATTAAGGATGGAATAAAGAAATTCATAGAATCAAATGAGAATGAAAACACATCCTTCCAGAACCTTTGGGACACAGCAAAAGCAATGCTCAGAGGTCAGTTTATAGCAATAAATGCACACATCCAAAAACAAGAAAGGGCCAGAATCAAAACATTAACCCAACAACTGGAACAAGTAGAAAGAGAGCAACAAAAGAAGTCCTTAGGTACCAGAAGAAAGGAAATAATAAGAATTAGAGCAGAATTAAATGAAATAGAGAATAGAAAAACACTTGAAAAAGTTAACAAGACCAAAAGCTGGTTCTTTGAAAAGATCAATAAAATTGATAAACCATTGGCCAAACTGAAAAAAGAAAAACAAGAGAGGAAGCAAATAACCCATATAAGAAATGAGATAGGTGATATCACAACAGACCCAACTGAAATTAAAAGAATCATAACAGAATACTATGAAAAACTGTACTCTACCAATTTGAAAACCTAGAGGAAAAGGACAAATTTCTAGAAACTCTCTACCTACCTAAACTAACACAAACAGAGGTAGAACAACTAAATAAACCTATAACAAAAGAAGGCATTGAAAAGGTAATTAAAAGACTTCCAATAAAAAAAAATCCTGACCCAGACGGTTTCACTGGAGAATTCTACCAAACTTTCAGAGAAAAGTTAACACCACTAATAAAGGTATTTCAGAGCATAGAAAAGGATGAAATACTCCCAAACTTATTCTATGAAGCCAGCATAACCCTAATACCAAAACCAGGTAAAGACAATTACAGACCAATATCCCTCATGAACATTGACACAAAAATCCTCAGCAAAATTCTGGCCAATAAAATTCAGCAACATATCAAAAAAATAATTCACCATGATCAAGTGGGATTTATACCAGGTATGTACAGATGGTTCAACATTAGAAAAACAATCAATGTAATCAATCACATTAATAAAACAAAAGACAAGAACCACATGATTTTATCAATCATTGCAGAAAAGGCATTTAACAATGTCCAACACCCATTCATGATAAAAAATCTCAACAAAATAGGAAATTCCTCTGCATAATTAAGAGCACTTATATGAAGCCAACAGCAAACATCATCCTAAATGGAGAGACTTTGAAAGCATTCCCCTTGAGAACGGGAACCAAACAAGGATGCCCTTTACCACCACTCTTATTCAACATTGTGTTGGAGGTCCTAGCCAGAGCAATTAGGCTAGAAAAATAAATAAAGGGCATCCAAGTTGGTAGAGAAGAAGTCAAAGTATCTCTATTTGCTGATGATATGATCTTATACACAGAAAACCCCAAAGAATTCACAAGAAAACTACTGGAACTAATAGAAGATTTCAGCAAAGTTTCAGGATACAAGATAAACATACAAAAATCAGCTGGATTCCTCTACAGCAACAAAGAGAACTTAGAAGAGGAAATCACCAAATAAATACCATTTACAATCTCCCTCAAGAAAATAAAATACTTAAGAATGAATCTAATGGGACATAAAAAGTCTATACAATGAAAACTACAAGACACTACAGCAAGAAACCAAGAGACACGCGTAAGTGGAAAAATATATCTTGCTCATGGATAGGAAGCCTCAATATTGTGAAAATGTCAATTCTACCCAAAGTGATCTACAGATATAATGCAATCCCAATCCAAATTCCACTGGCATTTTTTAATGAGATGGAGAAACAAATCACCAACTTCATATGGAAAAGGAAGAGGCCCCAGATAAGGAAAGCATTACTCAAGAAACAGAACAAAGTAGGAGGCCTCACACTACCTGACTTTAGAACCTATTATATCACCACAGTAGTCAAAGCAGCCGGATACTGTTACAATAACAGATGTAAAGACCAGTGGAACAGAATGGAGAATCCAGACATAAATTCATCCACCTATGAGCAGCTGGTATTTGACAAAGGCCCAAAGTCTGTTAATTGGGGAAAAGACAGTCTCTTTAAAAAATGATGCTGGCATAACTGGATATCCATCTGCAAAAAAACTGAAACAAGACCCATACCTCACACCATGCATAAAAACTAACACAAAATGGATCAAAGACTTAAATATAAAATTGAAAACGATAAAGATCATGGAAGGAAAAATAGGGGCAACACTAGGCACCCTAATACATGGCATAAACAGAAGATGAAACATAACTAACAATGCACAAACATCAGAAGAGAAACTAGATAACTCGGATCTCCTAAAAATCAAACAATTATGCTTATCAAAAGACTTCACCAAAAGAGTAAAAAGACAACCTACAGATTGAGAAAAAATTTTGGCTATGACAAATCCGATCAGTATCTGATCTCTAAAATCTACAGGATACTGAAATACTTCAACAACAAAAAGACAAATAACCCAATTGAAAAATGGGCAAAGGATATAAACTAGCCCTTAGCCAAAGAAGACATTCAGGTGGCTAACAGACAGATGAAGACATGCTCATGATCATTAGCCAGTAGAGAAATGCAAATCAGAACTACAATGAGATACCATCTCACCCCAACAAGGTTAGCATTAATCCAAAAAACACAAAATAAGAAATGTTGGAGAGGTTGTGGAGAGAATGGAACATTTATACACTGTTGGTGGGAACGTAAAATGGTACAACCACTTTGGAAATTGATTTGGCGCTTTCTAGAAAAGCTAGAAATAGAAGTACCATTCAATCTAGCTGTCCCACTCCTTGAAATATATCCTAGAGAAATAAGAGCAGTCACACGAATAGATGTACGCACACCCATGTTCACTGCAGCACTGTTCACAACAGCAAAAAGATGGAAACAACCAAGGTGCCCATCAACTGATGAATGGATAAACAAATTATGGTATATTCACACAATGGAATAGTACACAACAATAAAGAACAATGAGGAAGCTGTGTAACATAACATGGAGGAATCTGGAGGTCAATATGCTGAGTGAATTTAGTCAAATTTTGACAAATATTGTATAAGACCACTATTACAAGAACTCATGAAAAGGTTTAAACACAGAAGAAAACATTCTTTGATGGTTACGAGGGTGGTGAGGGAGGGTGATGGTTATTTACTAACTAGATTGTAGATAAGAATTATCTTAGGTGAAGGGAAGGACAGCACACACTACAGAGATAGCCAGCACAACTGGACTAAACCAAAGCTAAGAAGTTTCCTGAATACTATCAAACACTTTGAGGGACTGAGTAGCAGGGGTAGGTGTCTGGGGACCATGCTTTCAGGGGACATCTAGGTCAACTGGCATAACAAAGTTTATTAAGAAAATGTTCTGCATCCTCCTTTGGTGAGTGGCGTCTGGGGTCTTAAAAGCTTGCAAGCAGCCATCTAAGATGCATCAATTGGTCCCAACCACCTGAAGTAAAGGAGATTAAAGAACACCCAAGACACAAGGGAAGTATTAGCCCAAGAGACAGAAAAGGCCACATAAACCAGAGACTTCATCAGCCTGAGACCAGAAGAACTAGATGGTGCCCAGCTACCTCCAATGTCTGCCCTGACAGGGCACACATCAGAGAGTCCCTGATGGAGCAGGAGAAAGTTGGGGTACAGAACTCAAATTCTAGTAAGAAGACCAGACTTAGTGATCTGATTGAGACTGGAGGAACCCCAGAAAGCATGGCCCCTGGATTCTCTATCAGCCCAGAAGTAAAACAATTTCTGAGGCCAACTCTTCAGACAGGGATTGGACTGGACTGTGAGACATAAATTTACACTCGTGAGGAGTGTGTTTTTTAGCTCATGTAGGTAAAAGAGACTAAACAGGCAGCTTCTGTCCTGAGGTGAGACGGAAAGGCAGAGAGGGTTAGGAGCTGGTTGAATGGACATGAGGAATCAGGGTTGGAAAGGAGAAGTGTGCTGTCACAGTATGGAGAGAGCAATTAAGGTCACATAACAATGTATGTATAAATTTTTGTATGGGAGACAAACTTGAAATGTAAACTTCATTTAAACTACAACAATAAACCAAAAAATAATAAAAAATAAAAAGAAAAGAAATAATATAACTTGGAGTAACATGCGCTATAGACAGAAGCACCATGCCATCCCTCCACAGCAAAGACCCGAAAAACTAAGTCACACAGAGAAAAACATCAATCCTGAAACCCTAAGCATCAAATGAAGAGATAAAGAACTCAGGCAAGCACCGGATGGAATAAGAAACTGACAGAGAACAGAGAGCGTGGAGAGATACACGCAGAAGTCCCGTTAGCTAATGCAGCACAGATTCGCTGTTTTGCACTCCTGTTGGAGATCAGCGTACAGGGAGTACAGGAAAGCAGCTTCACGGAGCGGGATCCCAGCAGGACACAGAACAACTGGTAACCAGTGATATACGTTTCCTCACTCCCCACCCTCCTTCACCCCTGTTTGGCCTCCTCTGCTTCCTGCAGCCACAGTCTCTTGGCTGGGAGGCACCAGCTTCAGTCTTGTGCTGCTTGGATTCCTCCCACCTACAATGGCCGGCTCTACGAGTGCCATTTGTTTGTTGCTGGTATGGCTTTATTCCACTTCTTTCGTTTTCTTTCATACCTCTCACCACCTCCCCCTCCTTTCTCTCAAATACCTGGCTCTGTGTGCCATCTTTGCTTCTTCCTGAAAGGCTATGAAACACTGCTCAACTGCAGAACTGCTTCCTGGCCAGTGGGTGGATTCAAACTACTGACCCTTTGGTTAGCAGCTGAGCATTTAATCATTGTGCCACAAGGGTTCCTTGCTCAAGGTTAGGCATACTTTAAAATCTGGACATTGTAAGAGCCTCTATGAATTATGACTTGCTTATTTTTCCGGATTTGAATAGAATATAAGGGTGTCTTGCTAAGTTTCTGGCCTACACGAAAAAAGGGTGAGTTTTCTTAACTTGTTATGAAACTGGAAAGGAAGAAAACTTTATAAGCAGCACAAAAACCCATTAGCATTCTCACTGATAGAGCTAATTTAGGGGAAGAAGTGATCTGAAACCATAGAAGCATTTTGAAAGCAAACAAGGCTTCACCCAGTGTATGAATTATGTTTTAATGGTTTACTCTGAGTTAAGTAAGCATGACACAGCTGGCAGGGATGGTTGAGTTGTTGAAAATGGCCTTCAAATCTACAGGAAGTGGACAGTGGACCTAGAAAAAGAACAGCAAAGCAAATCCAAAAGATAGTAGGACAAATTTAATTAAGAAAAGCTTGATCAATAAAACCAAATGCTTGTTCTTTGAAATAAACAATATTTGGCAAATATGAGAGATGAAAATGTGATTAATCATAAAGGACAGATTAAAAATAATAATAAAAGGTAACATGGCACTCTAGGCAAAAGCACCACACCATCCCTCCACAGCAAAGATCCAAAAAACTAACCCAGAGAAAACAGCAATCCTGAAACCCTAAGCATCAAATGAAGAGATAAAGAACTCAGCCAAGCACCAAATGGAATAAGAAACTGACAGAGAACAGAGAGCGAGGAGAGATACATGGAGAGGTCCTCTATCAGCTAACGAAGCATGGATTCACCATCTTCAACTCCTATCAGAGACCAGCGAACAGGGTATATGAGAAAGCAACTTCATGGAGCTTCCAGCAGAAGACAGAGCAACCCGAAATCAGCGGTAAACGCTTTCCCACCCCCGCTTCTTTACCCCCACTCGGCCTCCTCTGCTTCCCGTGGCCACAGTCTCTTGGCCAGGAAGCATCAGCTCCTTGGATTCCACATGCTGGCACTGGCCGACTTCCTGAGCACCATTTGTTGGCTGCTGGTGTTGCTTTTCTCCACTTCTTTTGATTTCTTTCTTACCTCTCACCACCTCCCCCTCCTTTCTCTCAAATACCTGGCTCCGTGTGCCATCTTTGCTTCTTCCTGAAAGGCTGTGAACTCTGATCGAATATGAAACTGCTTCCCGGTCCATGCTGCCATGGTGGTGGGATCCTGGGGCTTTACTGTTTGTTTGTTTTGAATTGTTTGTTTGTTTTCTTTTTCTTTTCTCGAATTGGGAGCCCATTCTAGCCAAGCAGTACTGTGCAGCTTGGGACCTACCCCCACAGTTTGCATAGATGCATGCAGGGATCCCTGAGGGCATTTCTTTTTTCATGTTTTTTTTTTTTTTTTCCTGTTTTCTGGGGGGATTTTCTTGTTCTTTTTTTATTTACTTTATTTTGTTTTCCCTCTTTTCCTTGTTTTGTCTTTCTCCATTACTCAGTTTCTCATCTCTTTATACCTTCCTTCTCTTCCTGTCCCCTGAATACCTGGTGCTGAGCGACACCTTTATGCCTTCAATACCTAAGAGCAACTACCCCACACCTCGTAGCCATACCGAGTACTCTTTTTTGTTTGTTTCTATGTTTTGGGGGTCCTGTTCCTCTTTCTTCTCTCCCATACACATCTTAGCTCCACACATCACAATCCCCCCCCCCCACATCCTGCCTACCTGCACTTAACAACACACCACCAAGCAGAACAGGCATGGCCTACTGTAACCTGCCCTGCACTGATTCCCAATCCGCCCTGGTGGCATAGTAAGTGCCACAAACAACTCATCCAGGCAAATCCTCTTCAGATAGACCTGCCCTGCTGTACCATATCTGAGCCACTGATCCTGCCAATTGGAGAAGGAGGCGAAAGGTATCATGCCCACAGATGAGCAAACAGCAAGGAACACAGAGCTCGCCTGCTCAGACATAGCCAAATTTTAAAAAAAAGTACAAAACAAACAAATCTAAAATCGATAAATGAGAAAAATAACTACTGAAAGCCTCGAAGACAGCAGACAATATCAAAAAATTTACAAAAATGTGACAGGATGGTTCCAGTAGGCATCCAAAATAAAACACCAGATGACTTTCCAATACAAGAAAAGGCACTAGAACTACCTGAATTCAAATCTCTAATACTCAGAATTATCCAAGAGTTGAAGCAAAATGCGGACAAAAAGGAGGAAAAAAAAAGACAAATTCATGGACAACACAGACAAAAAAAAAAAAGGAAGAATTCAGAAAAATAATGCAGGAACCAAATGACAAAATAAACTTACAACTAGAAATAACAGATAAACAATAATTAGAAATCCAAAATATAAACAACATGATTTCAGAAATGGACAGTGTCATAGAAGGGGTGAGGAGCAGATGTGAAATGGTAGAAGACAGGATCCGTGAAATGGAACACAAACATTTGGATACAACTCTGAGGAATACTCAAAAAAAGAAAGAAGAAAAATGAAGACACCCTGAGAATTATGTGGATTACAATTAAAAGCAAAAATTTACGAGTGATCAGAGTCCCAGAAGACAGGGAGAAAACAGAAAACACATAGAGGATCATTGAAGAACTGCTGACAGAAAACTTCCCCAATATCATGAAAGATGGAAAGCTAGCCATCCAACAAGCTCAACGAACCCCATATAGGATAGACCCCAAAAGAAAATCACCAAGGCATATCATAATCACACTCAC